>NW_022196906.1:97014696-97029933 GCF_008632895.1 Mastomys coucha
ACAAGCTGGGGACATCATCTGGGAGGAAAGAACCTCAGTTGACCAGATGCCTCTATCGCTGTGGCCTGTAGGCGTGTCTGTGGCCATTTTCTAGATTAAAGAGGACCCAGACCATTGGAGGCAATGCCACCCTGGGCTTAAGTTGTACAAATGAAGCTTAGTGCTCCAAGGACTGAACCAATAAGCAGCCTTCCTCCAAGGTTCTGCTTCAGTTCCTCCTCCTGCCCTGACTTCCCTCAGTGATGGATTATGACTGGGACATAAACCCTTTCTTCCTCGAGTCGCTTTTGGTCATAGTGTTCATCACAGTAGTTAACAGCAAAGCAGGCGATTACGCCTCCACCTTCCGCAGGTTGGAATTATGCTTGGGTGCCCCCACACCTGGTTTCCTTTTGCTTGCTTGGTTTGGTTTGATTTGGTTTTGCTCTCTCCAGGCTGGCCTCCAAAGTCCTGGGCTTGCGTGATCCTACTAGCTTAGTATCCTAAATAGTTAGGACTATCTTTGACTTGATAAAACATTTTTTTTTTTAATTCCGTGTATTTGTGCTGGTTGGTTTTGTATCAACTTGACACAAGCTAGGCTCATCAGAGAGGAGGGAGCCTCAATTGAGAAAATGCCTCCATAAGATTGAGCTGTAGGCAAGCCTGTAGGGCATTTTCTTACGTGATTGATAGGCAGGGCCCAGTCTATTGTAGGCGGTGCCACCTTGGGCTGGCAGTCCTGGGTTCTGAGCAAGCCAGAAAGGGGTAATCTTTCACGGCCTCTGCATCAGCTCCTGCCTCCAGATTCCTTCCCTGTTTGAGTTCCTGTCCTGACTTCCTTTGATGACAAAGTGATGTGGAAGTGTACCGCCAAATAAACCCTTTCTTCACAAAGTTGCTTTGGTCATGGTGTTTTATCACAGCAATAGTAACCTGAACGAAGACTGTGTGCGTGTGCGTGTGCATGTGTGTGTGTGTATCAGTACCTGGGAAGTGTGTATCAGTACCTGGGAGCTAGAGTTACAGGCAGTTGTGAGTCGCCTTATGGTGGGTGCTGGGAACCAAACTCTGGTCGTCTGCAAGAACAAGCACTTAAGCACTGAGCCGTTTCTACAGCCCAGTTTCCATGATTTTTTTTTTTTTTTTTTTTGAGAAACAGTCTTACTATGTAGGCCAGGCTGGCCTTGAGCTTGTGAACCTCCTGCTGTTGCTTCCTGATGAATAGGATTTTAGAGTTGTGCCACTATGCCCAATAAGCTCAATCCGTTTATTATATTAAGGATACAAGTAGAAGGGTGAGAGGATACTGGAGACTAGAAAAGGAAAGGGAAAGATAGGATAAAGCAACAGGACCAGAAGCAGCTCCCACCACAGTCCAGGAACCAGCTCTATGAATTGGTGCTCTCAGACCAGCCTGCTGTGAGGCAGAGATGAGTCACCGCACCCCAACCTGGCTTGGATGAAGTGGCCTCAAAATGTCTGCCTCGCTTAACTCTCAGGGTACATTCAGTAGCCGACTCACTGATGACTGCTTTGGCTCCCCAGATTGCTACTATTGAAAGGGCACCCCAGCAAGTTGCTGAGGCTGAACCCCGGCTTACCCTATCACTATGCGATTGCATACTTCTGGCCTACTGTGCACTGGATGACTAGGGACAGATGCAAACTCCCAGCCAGCAACATGTGCTAAACTCACTGAGGAAAAGCTACCGGCCAAACAGCTGGCACAGTGCGAGTCGTCCTGACTCATTCACTTTGACCCTGGAGTGCAAAGGATAGAATTCCATCGTCAAGGTGGGATTATCCTGTCCTGACCCCTACTCTGACCCTGTTCCTACCTCTTGACCCAACAAGGAGGTGGCATTTGCTGTTTTTGACTCACAGCTTCCCCAATCCTGGTTACCAGGTCAGGTCAGTAGGTCAGTGGCATTGTCTTTTTTTCCTGAGAAGATCCAGGTGGGGAGGATGGGGAGTCTCTGGTCATTTCAGTTCAGCCATTTGAGGACTTGGTCAGGTATACACATACATGCACACACACACACAGAGAGAGAGAGAGAGAGAGAGAGAGAGAGAGAGAGAGAGAGAGAGAGAAAGAGAAAAAGAGAGAGAGAGAGAGAGGGGGAGGGAGAGAAAGCATAATAAAGCAAATATCAAATGTTAAATAGCTTTTTGCAATTTGAATAATAATTTATGAACCACCTTTTTGTTTTAATTGAGACAGGGTCTCTCTACAAAGGACTGGCTGGTCTGGAGCTTGCTGGGCTTGAGCTCAGAGATGTGCCTGCCTCTGCCACCCTCTGCTGGAATAAAAGGTGTCCACCTGTCCCTCTTTTAGTTTTTTTCTTTTTCTTTTTTTAATTTATTTTGTTTAAAGTCTCATGCAGCTTGAATTGACCCTGAACTTCTTTCCAATCCTCCTGCCTCCACCTCCTGAGTTCTGGGATTACAGGTATGTGCCACTGCACCTGCTTTTGAGGGGTGCTGTGTCTCTAGCTCTCCTCTTACTTCCTATGCAGAGCAGCTCAGATCCCAGCCGCCCCTCCCCTGCATCAGCATAATGTATGGAACCAAGCCCAATCCCCAGGCCTCCACATTCCCCAGGATGGCTGGAGCCTCCTGTCCTGGGATTAGATGAAAAGAAGCCTGAAAACCTCAATCTTGACATCTTTAACCTTTATTGTATGTGTGTGTTTTTCCTGCATGTATATATGGGTACCACATGTGTGTCTGTTCCCCTTGGAGGTCATAATAAGATGATAGATCCCCTGGAACTGGAGTTACAAACGGTTGTGTGTCTCCGTGTGGGTGCTAGGAAGTGAACCCGGGTCTTCTGCAAGAGCAGCAACACCACTGAGCCATCTCTTTAGCCTGTCTTTCCTGAATTTCATTTAGTGTTATGCCTTGCCTTTGGGGTTTTTGCTGGACCCTGACTACTCTGCTCATATACACTCATCCATGAGATTCACAGGGACACAGCTAAAGATTCTGTGTGAGCAGAAGAGTCATGATTTTGAGGTTAGCCTGGGCTACTTAGTGAGTTGGAGGCCAACTGCAGGAGTCAGTCTCTCTTTTCTCTACATGGACCCCAAGGTTCAAGTTCAGGTTACCAGCCTTGGCACCAAGTGCTTTTACCCACTAACCCATCTTATGCACTGGCCCTCTTTAAAAACTTGACAGACAGAATCTTACTATGTAGAGCAGGCCGGTTGTTAAAATACACTGTAGCCCAGGCTGACTCCAAACAATCCAGGTACTTCCTAACAATCCTAGATGATGTCACCAGAGAATTTCCACTTCTACCGTTGCTGATGATATTCCAAATCCAGACTGTTATGCTGTAGATATGGACAATGCAAACATCTATGCATCCAGAAAAATGTGCAAAGGTCCTGCAGCTCCAGGACACACTATCCACCTTTGGATCTTTCACACATGGCTTTCTCCCTTTCAAGAATATCATGCCCTGCTCCTACCCACTGGTGGAAGGATACCATTCTATTTACTTATTTACTTATTCTTAAGACAGGGTCTATTTAGCCTGGCTGTCTTGGAATTCTCTATATAGACCAGGCTGGCCTCAAACTCATAGATATCTGCCTGTTTTTGCCTTCATCTACTGATGTTACAGGCATGCCTCCCAGTTCACTGCTCTGCTGTGGCTTTGAAATGGTTCCTTTCTGTGTCTCTCCCTCCCTTCTCTTTGCTAAAGCATTGAAAAGTTCTCCATCATAAACAAACAGCTCTGGGAAAAGATTATTATAATTAACACTTTGGGGGGCCATAGCAAAGCTGGAACTTGGGCTTCTATTCAAAATTTAATAAGACTTTCAGGCTGGCCATGGTAGAATATTGAATCAGGTGTGCAAGTATGGAGCCCTGAGGAGAACAGAACCCTGAGGAGAACAGAGCCCTGAGGAGAACAGAGCCCTGAGGAGAACAGAGCCCTGTTGCCTATCCCCATTTACCCTCCTCTACCTCAGACTGGGTACGCTTCAGCTGCTTTCCCTTCCCGAGTGTCTGTACCCTGGTGGCCATCTGTTCTATCCATATTTGGTGTAAGGAAGAACGGGATTACAGCACAGCCATTGTCTGACATCAAAGTAGGCGCACTTTGTCTGCCATAAAATATGTTAATCATCGAAATGACAAGTTTTGCCAAAGAGAATGTGTTTGTGTGGCTACCAAGCAGATTGAGGCCCTACCTCAATCCTTCCTCCGAGGCTTAGTGACAATATTTATGGGATGAACAAGGTGATCAGAGGTAATTGGAATGATGGGTAATCTGAGCAAGAGTAACCAGATTTCATGCTTATGTATAAAAGTCAGGCTCAAAAAAGCAATGTTAAGGGGGAATGTGGTGGCAGCCGCTCTTCATTCCAATGCACAGCAGTTTGAGACAGGATAATGGAAGTCAAGACCCGCCTAACTCTATAGCAATAGTCTCTCTTAAGCCAGAACAATGACAACAACAACAGGGGCCAGAGTAGGTGGCAAATGCCTGTAATCCTAGCATTTAGAAGGCAGGATCAAGGAAATCAGGAGTTCAAGGCAAGTGCCATCTGTAGAGTGAGTTTGAGGCCACCCCAGGCTGTGTGAGACCCTATCTCAATAAAGCAAAACAAATACGAAAAAGAAGGGATTATAGAGATGGCCCAGTGGCTAAGAGTGTCTGCTGACCTTTAAGAAGCCTGAAATTCATTTCCCGGAAGCCATCATCTATAACTGTGCTGAAGGGATCTGAAGCTCTCTTCTGGCCTCTTTGGGCACCAGAACACAAGTGACAGACACAGAAATGCACACATACGCATAAACAAAATGGGCCAAAAAATAATAGAACAGCAAGAGAAGGACCTGATGGGCCAAACGTCTCTAATTGCAAAAGTTGTCCATACACAGAGCTGTTGTCTGTAGTAAAGCAGTTAGGGGCATCTTATACTTCCTAAAGTTCATAGTGAAAGCAAGCACCTACAGGCCAGTGAGGGCAGAAGGGTCAGGGTCTCCTTCTACTGCATGCCCAGCATGGAAACCTGAGCGTCCCTGCACGTGTTAAACTAAACTTATCATTTAAAATGCCAAGTCTTGGTGTGATGGTGCAAGCTCCTGAGATGTGGAGCAAGAGGCTCAGGAGTTTAAAGTCAACCTAAGCTACATAGCCCATGAAAAGCCAGCTTTACTTACGTAAGACTATTTGACATAGAGGAGAGAGAAGAAAAATGGCCCAGAGACATTAGGGGATTTTGTGTAGGTGGGTGGTTGCTCACTCTGCACACACGTGGCGGGGGGAGGGGGTGAGGGGACAGGAACTGAGCCCCCAGCCTGGTCTACTGAGCTGGAAAATCCAGGCTCCTTACACCCGCACACATCCCTGTACCACCTGTCTTGTCTACATTCCACTTAGTATGACATCACATGTGGTTTTCCGTGTTGCTACACAGCCTTTGAAGCCTTCCCTTCACATTTCAAGGCCCCACATTAGTCCAACTAACATCTTCATACCATTCCCCTGCTGTGAGTATTTTATGCTCCTCCACCCCCTTTTTTCGAATCACCAGGAAGTCTATATCAGGTTGGTTCAGAGGGAGGGAGGCCGGCTGCATTTCTGTTAAGTGGGAGCTAGGTGCAGCATCACATACCTTCAATCACAAATACCTTGGAGGCTGAGGCGGGAGGATAGCCATGAATTCCAGGCACGCTTGCACTACCAAGTGAGACCTTGTCTTTAAAAACAAACAAACAAACAAACAAAAAGACCAAAGTGATAAATTCATCAGCTACCTATAACCCTTTGGGTAAAGGCTCATTTTTTTATTATTTTATTTCTGCTACTTGAGATGGGTCTCCTGTAGCCTGGCCTAGATAGGAGCTGCTATGTAGATAAGTGCAGCCTTGAATGACTGATTCTCTTGCCTCCACCCCCCTTGAAATTTCTTGCATTTCTTTCTCGCCCCTCCTTGCTCATCTCCAGGCTTCCACCTGAAGGCCCTCAAAGAGCCTGGTTACTCTGTCCGGGAAGAAGGGAGCTATTGAGTCAGAGGGTGGAGAGCGTGAGTGGGAGAAGACCAGTTCCTTGGAATTCACATGCCATTCGGGCTGAGATAATCACCTTTAAGCAGTTTTAGCCAGATCTCATCAATCTTAAATGGCTTTGACAGCCAGAAAAATTAAGACCGTCCCAGGATGCTTACCAGGTTTGAAAAGATTATAAATCCTCCATCACAAAGGGACCAGGTAAAGGATTCGTAAATCCTGTTAAGAATTTTAGCCTTCAAAGCTGTGCATAGTGTTACATGCCTGTAATTCCAGCAGTCAAGGGGGGTGGAGGCAAGAGAATCAGTCATTCAAGGCTGCACTTATCTACATAGCAGCTCCTATCTAGGCCAGGCTACAGGAGACCCATCTCAAGTAGCAGAAATAAAATAATAAAAAAATGAGCCTTTACCCAAAGGGTTATAGGTAGCTGATGAATTTATCACTTTGGTCTTTTTGTTTGTTTGTTTGTTTGTTTTTAAAGACAAGGTCTCACTTGGTAGTGCAAGCGTGCCTGGAATTCATGGCTATCCTCCCGCCTCAGCCTCCAAGGTATTTGTGATTGAAGGTATGTGATGCTGCACCTAGCTCCCACTTAACAGCTTTAAGAATTGTGGGCTGGTCAGATTCTTTGGAATCTGGTCAGATTCTGGTCCAAAGGCACTTGGGTCAAGGGAAGGCGGGGTTGGGGAAGCAAGGTTGCCTGCATGACATAAGACTACCCAGGGTTACTGAGTGGGTAGGATGCAAGCAGGAGATTCCATCCTTTTGGAGCTGGCAAGTGAGGGGTGGTCTAAGGCAAAGTTCCAGCCCAGCCATGATTTGGGGAAGGCAAGGCAACATCTATGAACTCATTGCCTGGGACTCTTGTAGGCCAATAACCAATTGGTAAATCCCTTACCCTGGGTCTGGCCAGCCCAGGGAACTGGGTATTCTGGGAGGCCACAGCAGGATCTGCAGGAGAAAGGGGACAGTAGAGAGATTCCAAAGACTGTGAAGATGACTGAACCAGAAGACTACTAGTCTCCCCCCAGTAAAGGGTTCTGGACCACCCTATCCTTCCCGCTGCTTGGATTATAAGTGTACTTACAATTCAACTTAAAGACTCAGGTTTGTTTATTTATTTATTTATTTATTTATTTAATTTATTTAATTTATTTCTCTGTGTTTGCTGGTACTACGGTTCAAACCTTCCTCCTAATTCCTTCTAGCCAGGACTACCTCCACATCCCTACCCCCACCCTGAACTGCATGCCCTCTTCTTTTTGCTAAAATCTCATCTACCTACTTTATGATGCCTATATACTTCTGGGCTAGGGATCATCCACTGGAGCACAGTTGAGCTATCAGGAGCCATACCCTTAAAGAAAACTGACTCTTCTCCTGGAAGCCATCAACTGTCCACAGCTTCTCAGAGTCAGACTCATAAGCCCCCTCCCCTCCAAGCTAAATGTTGACCAGCTTGGTCTTCTGTAGATAGGAGTTGGCTGTGTAGATTGTTGGTCTTGAGATGGGCTCCTGACTGAATTCATAGTCTTGGTTTATTTATTTATTTATTATTATTATTTTTTTAACCCTGTAGCCAAAGTGGTCAGGAACTCACTATGAACCCAGTTGGGCCTCAGACTCATACTTTGTGCCCTTCCCCCAGCCTTGAGCAGGTTAAATAGACCTTAAGGGCTTGCCACAGTAGGATCTTTTTTTTTTTTTTAATTTTAAAAAGATTTATTTATTTATTACACATAAGTACACTGTAGCTGTCTTCAGACACCCCGGAAGAAGGGGTCAGATCTCATTGCAGATGGTTGTGAGCCACCATGTGGTTGCTGGGATTTGAACTCACAACCTTCAGAAGAGCAGTCAGCACTCTTAACCACTGAGCCATTTCTCTAGCCCCACAGTAGGATCTTAACAACTCTCCCTTGGAGTCAATTTCCTACAGGAGCAGACTGCCCACTGAGCTTGCGTTGTAACAGAATCCAGCAACTCAACCCAACTGAAACCAAGGATGGGGAGGTCTGTGGGCTTTCCCTATACAGACAAAGTGCTGAATATTAAACCTTGAGCTTTGATCAGAAACTTTTGTCTTGGCTTCATCCTTCTCTCCCACCCGTCCTTTCCTTTTCATTTCCAGCCCCCCTTTCAGCTAATCCAGTTCATCCATGGCTGCTGGACGGCTACATCATTTATCCTCCTGCCTCAGCTTCTGGAGGTCTGAGTGTCCAGATCTGTAGGCATGAGCACTACAGTTAGCTTTAAAGACAAGGGTTATGAGCGAACCATGGGAGGAAGAATATGGTCCTTTTGTCTTCATTTCGGCTTTTTCATAATTATCATTTATAGGGCATGATAGAAACTGTACGGGTACACTGCTAGGATCAGGGGAGCCACTCTGCCTAGTGATTGGTCAGGTCACCTCTGCTCTGTCTCATTTCCCAATCTATAAAGTGTGGGCAGAGATGGTCACCTTGGACGGTATTGTGAAGATGTGTAGGAGTGCTCATCTCCCAGTGATGGAGAAATAGAGAAGAAAGATGCTGGAGCAAAGGAGATAAACATTTAAAGCTTTACTGCAAACCCAGAGGAATGCATAGCCTAGGGGTAGAGCACTTACCTAGAATATAAATGTGGCCCTGGATGTAGTCACTGGCACTAGACTTAGAATCTTTTCTTTCCTCTTCTTTTTCATGGGAAGAAGGATTAATCTTGTCTCACAGTTGGAGAGGGAGGGTACTGTCACCATGGCCAGGAAGGCGTGGCTGAGTGCTCCTTAGCAGGAGCATGCGACTGGAATTTCTCCTGTCCTGACAGACCAGGCAGCAGAAATGTTTCTCATCCTCATCAACACCAGCTCGACAGGATGAACTGACACCCTCAACATTCTGCTTCGGCATTCGCTGAGCATGTTTTCTTGATTCCACTACTTAGAATAACAACTACTAGGCAAGCAAGATGCCTCAGCATATAGAGGTGCTAGTGTATAGGCCTGATGACCTGAGTTCAATACCTAAGTCCCACAAGAACGTAGGAGATAAGTGACTCCGAAGAGCAGCTGTCCTCTGACTGCCACAGCACACTCATGCGTGCGTGCACGCGAGCACGCACCCCACCCCTACCCCCCCCCAAAGTGAAAGATAACAGCTACTGAGAATTCAGAAATCGCTCTGTGCCATGATGTTTCAATTGTCTTTATAAATCTTTGCAATAACTCAGCTTTGGGGGGAGATGATTGCTGTCTCACTTTACTAATGGGGTTCAGAGGTTAAATAGCTTGTTCTAGGGATCCTAGAAAAGAGGCCTGTCATGAGTCAGGTTTAGGGATGGAGCCGAGAGTGAGAGAAAGAGAGTGCCAGTGACTCGGAGGATCAGGTTATACTAGTTATTTATTCATAAAACAAATAGAAAGTGAAATGGGATCCGGGCAGTAGTGGCACACACCTTTAATCCCAGCACTTGGGGAGCAGAGGCAGGCGGATTTCTGAGTTTGAGGCCAGTCTGGTCTACAGAGTGAGTTCCAGGACAGCCAAGGTTACACAGAGAAACCCTGTCTCAGAAAAAAAAAAAAAAGAAAAAAGAAAGGAAGGAAGAAAGTGAAACGGGATCGCATTGATTCACACACTCACTTCACTCACCTTCGATCTGGCATAAGTGGTAGTAACCTGGCTCCAATGGCTGCGCAGGCAAGGCCCGCAGGATTGAGCTGGTCTCCCCCTGAAGAGTCTCCGTTGGGTTCCAGGATCTGGGCAAGTTGCAGTTGCCAGACCCGGGTTTTTAAGTCTCTTTCAGCTCAGGCATTCAGCATTACTTTATCTGGCTTTTGGCCTTATCACCTCCATTCACACACTCCTAGCTTGGTTTCCATGGTAACATTTTAGCCAATCAAAATTGAGGCGTTCACTTAGTGGGGGGGCAGGGGGAGGGGCTTTACCTTATCACATTTCACACACACACACACACACACACACACACACACACACACACACACACACTGGGCTGTTACATTTGTCATTTCTTTTGTATTGCTTACATTTATTCTTTACAAGACCAGATATGACTTGTAGCTATATTATCTAGCTATGTGAGCTTGGTAGCCCCAAACCGTCTCTCTCCAGTATCTTAAAGCCATGCAGTGGAAGAGGAATCTCTGTGAGGTTTATAGAAAACATACATGAAGTAATTATGCCAATGTCTGACATTTCATGGATAGTAACTTTTAAAAAATAAATGATCAATGTCTTTGTTACTGTTCTATTGCTATTACTGTGAAGAGAAACCATGACCAAGATAACTTATAAGAAAAATATTTTAATTGGGGCCTTGCTTACAGTTTCAGAAGGTTAGTCCATGGCTGCAATATAGCAGAGAGCACAGAGGCAGACAGGCAGACAGGCAGGCAGACAGGCAGGCAGGCAGACAGGCAGACAGGCAGGCATGGTGCTAGAATAATAGCTGAGAGCACATCTGATCTGCAAGTTGTAGACAGGAAGAGAAGGAGACTGGGCCTGGTGTGGGCCATCCCTCCATAATATACTTTTTCCAACACAGACACACGTTTTACTCTGTCCCAAACAGTTCCACTAACTGGGTGGGGATCGAGCCCATTCAGACCACCACAATCAGTGTTATTGAATTGTTCACCCCTCAAAGATATTGAAAACCTAACCACCTGATGCCTATAAATGTGGCTATAGTTGAAAACAGAGTCTTTGCTGCTAAAGAAGTAAAATTGAGGTTTTCTAGGGTGGATATGTCTATGCAGATAGACATGCACACAACAAGAGCATTGCTTGCTGGTGCAGGAAGATGTTGAGGATGATGCCTCAACAAGCCCAAGGAAACTAAAGGCTGTTGGTCAAACTGGGCTGTTGGCCCAGGGGAAGGCCTGGCATGATGGTCCTTCCTGGCTGCAGAGGAGCCAACCATGCTGACACCTACATGTTGGAAGTACAGACTCAAGAGCTTTAAGAAAGGCAGCCCTGCTCTTTCAAGCCACCCAGTTTGTGACACTTCATAATGACAGTGCAGCTTTTGTTCTTGAGACAGTGTCTTGTCATATGTGCCCTTTTACAGACGGGTCACCTGCCTCATGCTGGCTGTGACCGGCTTGCTTCTGCCCCCGCCCCCAAAAGGGATTACAGGTATGCATCACTGTGTCCAGCTTTCCCACGTGTTAATTGCATCCTCTACATTTCCAACAGATTTTATTTTGCTTTTAGCTTTGTTTGCAATGAGGTCTCCTGTAGACCAGGATGACTTCAAACGAGCCAGGAACTAAGGATGACCTTGAACTCCCCGGCCTCTACAGACTGAAGGCTGTGGTTATAGGGACCACCACACCCTGCTGCAAAGGTGGTTTTTTTTTTTTTCTCTTAATAAATGGATTAAGAGAAAATAAAACATGGTTGCCATGATGACTCAGTAGAGGAAAAGGTTCGAAAACACAAGGACCTGAGTTCAAATCTCAGCACCCACTCGGCTGCTGCATATATACCTGTAACCCAGCAGGGTGGGGAGAGCCTAATCCTGGGATCTCATTGGCTAGCAAGCTCTGCTGAAGTGGCGAACTTCAGGTTCACTGAGAGACTCTGTCTCAGGCACACACACACACAAACACACAGGCCTCAAAGCTCACTGCATGTACACAGAGAAACCTATCAGCATACACATAATTAAAAATAAATCTAAAAGCCTAAGGTGGGGAGTGATGATAGGGGAAGCTAGCCGCTCCGTCCTCTGACCTCTGAGGGTCTCCAAAATTCTGAAGAGGGGCAGGGAACTGGGGAAATGGCTCAAGCTGAGAAACTGCTTGTTGCATTGCTGTGAATACCTAAGTTTGATTCCCCAACACCGGCCTAAAAAACCTAGTCATCGTGCTGGAGAGGCAGAGAAAGAGGCTGCCCAGGCTCACAGGCTGCTCAACTAAGCCGGATCAGCGAGTCTCCAGTCCCAGAGGGAGGGCCTTTCTTCCTCCTTTCCTTTTCTTTTCTCTTTTCTTCCTTCCTTCCTTCCTTCCTTCCTTCCTTCCTTCCTTCCTTCCTTCCTTCCTTCCTTCATCCCTCCCTCCCTCCCTCCCTTCCTCCCTTCCTTCTTCCCTTCCTTCTTTCCTCCCTTCCTTCCTCCCTTCCTTTCTTTTCTTTTTTGGAGCAGCAATATCACAACTTTATTTACAATGCCTGTGCTTTGTCTCAAAAATACCTTCTCCCCACTCCTCAGACAATGGGCGGAAGGATGCAGCAAAAATAAGAAGACATCCCTCCCTACTGCACCCTATATCCAGAGGCCAGTGGGACTCTTGGCACATTCCTGCATCCCTGGGGAGGGGGAAGCCTTTTCCTAAACACAAGGTGAATGGCTCCTGAGAAATGACCTTATAGATCGATATCTGACCTACGCGGGCATGCATGTATGCACACATACAAGCATACACACAAACTTGCATGTATATGCACTATCATGGGGTGGGGGTTGGGGGGGGAGGGATTACAATGTTAAATTGGTTTACTTATAGCCAGGACAAACAAGTAAAGATTATGGCTATGCACAAAACAGTGAACATCCAAAATGGGTGCTCTCTCAGCAAGCCTAGAGATCGCCATCTCTGCTGTTTGGACCTTGGGCTCCAGCCTTTGTTTTGGGGTGGATGTGAGTTATATTCTGATCTACTATGAGAGTTTCAGGTGTGCACACCAGCCCCCCTTGAGGGTTCCCTGAGAGCGAGCAGCACCAAAGCCTGGCTCTTTAGACAGGGTCCATCATACAGATGTGATGATGTAGTGCCACAGTCAGCTTTGCAGGGGTCCTGCCTGTTGTCTGTGCTCCCTCTGGGTTACTTCTGACTGCCCTCATGCTACACTGGACAGGGAGAATGGTCTAAACTCAACCACACCTTTTGGGTGCTGAGTGAATACATCACACTAATGGTGAAGTTTCAGATACCTTGGGTTTACTACTGGAAGATTTTTGAGAGACCCTCACAAACCCTCGCAAAACATCTGCTTGACTTGTAGGCACTGTGTTATTGTGATCCTTATTCAGTACACAGAATCCCTTCTGCTGTACTCGAGGGATCCTTTCTAGCTGTTTAAGCAACCCATGTAGGTACCTCAGGCCTTGAGGGAAATTAGGTGCATGGAGCCCGGAGAGGGCCTTGGGGGCCTTGTGACCACTAGGGATTATGGTGGAAACTTAGAAAACAATTACAGCAGAGGAAGCTTGTCTAGCTGCAGCCAGGGCCTGCCAAGCTATGCTCTTCCAGGAACATGAGAACCATGCTCGCTCCCTTCTGTTGGAAAGGAATGCTTTAAACAGCTGATTATCTTAGCTGCTCCAGCCAGAGTGAGAACAACCACTATGCCCTCTCAATTATCTGATGGGAGACAGCAATCCATCTACATATGATGTCTATTATCATGCAACAAACTAGCCCCAAATTTAGTGCCATAAAAACACAGGTATTCACTATCTCCCAGTTTCTGACAGTCAGATTATGTGAGTGGTGCCGCTTGGGGGTCTCCTATGGGACTAGAGTCAGTAGGGACTCAATCAATCCAAGGTGGTTTCCTTGTGGGGCTGTTGGCTGGAGGCCTCTGTAAGACCCTGTTGAGCCTTAGCTTACCAGAGACCCCCTGAGTGAATCACATGGAGCATGATCGATGCAAAGAACATGAGGATTTTTATTCCAGTGCACTGGGGCCATCCCAGACCCTCAGGAAAGGAGGCGACCCCGAATAATTTGTTCAGTGAGCTTTTATACAATTTTCAGGGCAGCATCCATTAGACACAATGTGTTTGGTAAAACAGCGTGACTTTTTAAACTGATTGGCATTTAGGGAATGAGGTGGCAAGGACTCCCCTTGTCTGAAGGTGGGCAAAGGTCCACCCTGCGGAATGTGTGCCCATCCGCAGGTTGTTCCTCACCCTGTAGTCTGAGGAATGTTAATTAGCCTTTTCCTTCTGGAGAGTTCTGCTACCTTCCTAAAGTTCCTGAGCTTATCTTATTAAGGAAATTCCTGGCCTCCCGATGTTTTTCTGAATGTCCCTGTTTACTTGGATCTTACACCTCTTCCACCCATGCTTGTCTGGATGCTTCTGTTCCATACCACACGGGTAGGGTGACCAGCCATCTGTGTTGATCCAGGACTTGGGGCTTCTGAGGCTGTGACAGTTTCTATGATAAAAGCAGTCCTAGTAACATCAACACTAGTTGATCACCCTCTATGAGCTTCTCCAGGAGGCTATTCACAGCATGGCACGGTCTGTAACAGTGACTAAGACTGAAAGTACTTTATAGTCTAATCTTGGAAGGAGCATACCACGCATCTAAATGCATTTTTCTGGTACATTCCATTGGCCACACAGACCGACTTTGATAAGAGATGCAAAGGCTGGGCTGGAGAGATGGCTCAGCAGTTAAGAGCACTGACTGCTCTTCTCAAAGGTCCTGAGTTCAATTCCCAGCAACCACATGGTGGCTCGCAACCATCTGTAATGGAATCTGAGGCACTTTTCTGGTGTGTGTCTGAAGACAGCTACAGTGTACTTGTATAAATAATAATAAATAAATAATGTCTTTAAAAAAAGAAATGCAAAGGTCTAGAAAAGGGTGTGACTATCAAAAGGTGGGGGTCATGAGCACCATCTTTGAGGCTGGCCTCCATATTACTCTAGAATTAGATTTCAGTGTGTGTGTGTGCGTGTGTGTGTGCTTGTTTGTGTGTTTCTCATGTATCATGCATGATGAGGTAGGCTGGCCTCAAACTTATGATGGCTTTGAACTCCCAATTCACCGTCCTCCACCTCCCTCATGCTGAGGTTACAGGTGGGTGTCACCAGACCTGTCTGGAATTATATTTCAAACAACTGTATGCACACCATTTCTCTGTGTTAAGGCCAGAATGCTAAAGCTGAGTTCAGCTCCAAATCAGTGTTTTAAAGCAGCACTCCCTAGTTTTAATTTTAATTAGCCAAGTTTTCACTTAATTATTAAGAATTTTCCTTTATTTATATGAGTACACACTATAGCTGTCTTCAGACACACCAGAAGAGGGTATCGGATCCCATTACAGATGGTTGTAAGCCACCATATGGTTGCTGGGAACTGAACTCAGGACCTCTGGAAGAGCAGTCAGTTCTCTTAACCTCTGAGCCAGGTGGCATACGACTTTAATCCCAGCACTTGGGAGGCAGAGGCAGGCGGATTTCTGAGTTTGAGGCCAGCCAGGTCTACAG
>NW_022196906.1:97030011-97034233 GCF_008632895.1 Mastomys coucha
AAAAAAAAAAAAAAAAAAAAAAAAAAAAAAATTTTTTTTCCTTTTATAAATGGAATTTTAGGGTGAATTTATGAGGTTAGAGTATTTGGGTTTAGGAACAAGAGAGGAGTATTAATTTAATATTGTTTATGTTGTCTTTTTTTAAATTTTCATTTTCATTTTTGGGGTTTTTTTTGGGGGGCGGGTGTTGAGACAGGGTTTCTCTGTGTAACTTTGGCTATCCTCACTCTGTAGACCAGGCTAGCTTCTATCTGTCTGCCTCTGCCTCCTAGTGCTGGTGTTAAAGGTATGTTCCATCATTGCTGGACAGGTGTGTGTGTGTGTGTGTGTGTGTGTGTGTGTGTGTGTGTGTGTGTGTGTTTTATTGTTGTTGTTGTTTGGTTTTTCGAGACAGGCTTTCTCTGTAGAGTCCTGGCCGTTCTGTAGACCAGGCTGGCTTCTTCTTCCTCTTCTTCTTCTTCTTTTTTTTTCTTTTGGTTTTTTTCAAGACGGGGTTTCTCTGTGTAGCCTTGGCTGTCCTGGAACTCACTCTGTAGACCAGGCTGGCCTCGAACTCAGAAATCTGCCTGCCTCTGCCTCCCAAGAGCTAGGATTAAAGGCGTGAGCCACCACTGCCCAGCCAGGCTGGCTTCTGATTCACAGCAATCCACTTACCTCTGTGCTGCTAAGTGTTGGGACTAAAGGTGCATGTCATCTCTACCAAGCTTATGATACTTGTTGGTGTGTGTGTGTGTGTGTGTGTGTGTGTGTGTAAGAGAGAGAGGCAAAGAGAGAGAGACAGAGACAGACACAGACACAGACACAGTCACAGAGAGAGAGACAGAGACAGAGACGATGAAGTTGGGTGGATATGAAGGTTAGGAATGTAAGGGGCCCCTCAGAGTCACTACAGAACACACCCAGACACCAAACTCTCAGCACAAAGGTGATTTATTACCCCTAGGGACAAGAGGTGCAGGTAGGTAGGAGGAGTTGGGGAAGAAGGGATGGAGGATCACTCCCCCTGGGTCAGACAAAGAGAGACAGCAAGTGGTATTTTTGTTTGTTTTTGTTTTCTGTTTTTTTGTTTTGTTTTGTTTTGTTTTTTTAACAGAGTGGGTTTTTTTTTTTTTTTTGCAAGAGCAAAGAGGCTTTTATTTAGGGCTTCGGGTACCGGGCGTCTGCTCTCAGGAGAGTGGCGCCAACAGAGTGGGTTTTTAAGGAGAAAAAAAGGGAAGTCTGTGCTAGGGTGAGCGAGCTGGTAAGTCCTGCTTGGACAGGTCAGCCAATGTGGCCAAACAATGAACTTAGACTGCTAGACCTTGAGTGTTTCGTCCCAGAAAGGAGTCAGTGGCCAAATAAGGGAATAGACCTTGGGGGCTAACCTTAAAAACATAATCTAACAGTTTAGCAAGGGTGAGGGAAGGGGAAATGGCAAAAACTGCTGGGGTCATGTTTGCAACGCTCAGGCCTGTTAGCCCTTCAAGGAGGACCTAAGGGGGCTGGGGGAGGGGAAAGAATATGACAAAAACATATTGTAGAATTTTTTTAAATTAACAAATGGGGGCTGGAGAGATGGCTCAGTGGTAAGAGCATTTATTGTTCTTGCAGAGAACCCAGGTTTGATTCCTAGTATTCACACGGTGAATCTATTACTGTAGATCCAGAAGATCCAATACTCCCTTTAGCCTCCTCAGGCACCAGGCATACATGTGGTACACATATATACTTAAAGCAAAATACCCATAAAATAAAATAAAATAAAATAAAATGTTTTTAAGCAGCAAATAATTAGTGGATTTCGAGACACGGTCTTGCTATGTAACATAGGCTTGCCTGGAGTTCACCATGTCGTTCAGACTACACTCAACCTTCCCTCTGGAAAGCTGAGATTACAGCCATAGGTACCTTGCTCAAGGTACCTTTAGAACTCTTTAGAAGGTTGAGTTCTCTTTAGATCTCTTGCTATGAGAATTTGACCTCTCCAGCCCCAGCCACTGCACTGTGGGTGGTACACACACACACACACACACACACACACACACACACACACACACACACACACACCACACACACAGGCAGCCAGGGGCAGACACACCTGTGCATGGTCCACATCGGCCTTCTCAGTCTAGGTAAAGTCCCCAGATGCTGCAGCCCCCCCTCCCCCATTGACATCTCTCAGCCTGTGCAGATGAGCTGCAGGCAAAAAGAGCAATAAAATGGTAGACAAAGTTTGGGCAAGATTTGTTATGCACAATGGACAATTACAACAGGAGAGTTGTGCTTGCTTGGGTGAACCCCGGCATAGCCTGAGAAGGAGGTTCCTGCCCTGGGAAGTGTTTGAAATAGGGAACCTTTCAATGTTCGGGTGAGGCCAGTGCCCACGTAAGAGACTGCTGGGTCTACCTCTGACATTTCTTCTTGTTTCCTGACCCAGCTGAGATGATTTTATCGAGTCACAAGACTGGGAGGAGAAAGCATGTGTGAACGAATTAACAGAAATCCGGGCAAGAGTCCCAAAGTAAAATAATGTTGATTCTCAGCACAAAGAAGGCTTTGCTGCTCAGTGGTTGAACTCACAGAAACAGTCATTGCCTGTTTGTGACAGATTTACTATTTTTGAATTTTTCTAATTTCAGGAAAAGTGACCATAATAAGCGCCATTTAAATGCTGGGAGCCCTTGGAGAAGAAGTCTAAACACTGTACAAAGTTCCTGAGGGGCATAAGGGGGTGCTTGTCCTTGGAGATTAGTCTGCACAGTTTTGTAGACAGGGAGTGGTGCCAAGATGACCTTGAGTTAGCCTTAGTTGGCAATTGGATCCCAACTCGTTCCTCGTATGAAGTGGGCAAAGGGGGCCCCCAGTGTCTTGGGAAAAGAGTGGCTCTGCACCAGTCACATAAATTTGATCTCCACCTCCTCACCTCTCAGCCTTTCCCAGTCGAGTGTCTCTCGATTCTTAGGGCATCCATGCCATCTGGGAACTATGTGAAAGATGCCAATTTCAGAGTTCTCCCTGAGAAGAGTACTGGTCCACATGGCTGGAATCAGTTTTCTGCCGCTTCCTTTGGACGACAACCGGGTGATTCCTTGAACCAGGTTGATCTCACAGTTTCTTTGCTTGTGGGTTTGTTTTCTGCTTTGTCATATTTTGTCCACTGGCATCAAGTCCTCAAATGCCCCTCACCCCCACTCTCCCAAGTGCTGGGATTACGGCCTTGAATCACCCAGCCCAGCTTATAGAACTCTGCAGCTGAGACTTGAGTCTGGCTGTGGAGACACACCTCTATGTCCCTGCGCCCAGGAGGCTACACAGTGAGACCCAGTCCCAAACACAAAGGGAAGCATGGCAGCCTCAGGTCTTCCCTGAGACAGAATAGGTGAGAAGACCCTGACCCCACCTTGGAGCAGATGGGATCTTGATCCAAGCATGGCTAGATCAACAAAGTCACTTGGAACAAGAGTTTAAAACTTTTATTTTGTCCCAAAGCACTTCTCATAGATTCTGTCACCTCCAGCTGAGCAGAATTTTTGTTTGTTTTGTTTTGTTTTGTTTTTTATACCTTACTATAGCAGATTTCTGAGAAAGATCTCATTAGACGAAAAGGATTGCAGGTCTGTGACTTAGTGCTTGCCTGGCAGCTTAAAACCGGTGTCCAATCTCTGGGACCATGGAAAAGAAGATAATATAAAGTAAAACAAAAATAAAAACAAACAAACAACAAAAAAACAAACAAACAAACAAGTCCAAGATGGTGGCATCCTCCCCCACCCCCACTTTTTTTTCTTTTGAGGCAAATTCTCTAGCCAGGTGATATCAGACTCACTACATAGCAGAGGCTGACCTTGAACTTCTGCTCCTTCTGCATCCACTTTCCAAATGCTAGGATTATAGACTTGCACCACCACATCTGCTTTTATATGGTTCTAGAGATGGAACCCAGGGTCCCTTGGTATGGTTGGCAAGCACTCTGCCAGCTGAGCTACTCCCCCAGCTCAGGGATACTTTACAGCTCCTAGGAGGCAGCACAGGATGGTTGCCAAGAGTCAAAGCCAGTCTGGGCTACACAGCAAGACCCTGCTTTAAAAACAAACAGGGAGCCGGGCAGAGGAGGCTCCACAAAAAGGAAACAAAACAAAAAGAAAACCAAGGAGCCTTGTGTTTGATCCCCTGTGGCTGGGCTGGGAAGGGAGAGAGTGACTCTCTCTCTTTTTTTTTCTTTTTCTTTTTTTTTTTTCCGAGA
>NW_022196906.1:97034557-97043011 GCF_008632895.1 Mastomys coucha
ACTCAGAAATCCACCTGCCTCTGCCTCCCAAGTGCTGGGACTAAAGGTGTGTGCCACCACTGCCCGGCGAGAGAGTGACTCTTATCAGGAGATTAGGGCAATTGTACAGGATGTTTAATTGTACTCAAAAACTCAAGACCAGTATGGACAACACAATGAGACCTGCTCTCAAGAGAAACGTTAGTCACTAAACTTTCTTTCCTCTGTTAAAAAAACCAGCCAACCAACCAACCAACCAAAGAACCAAATTTCTAAAACAGCAGGATGCAGAGAGACTGGAGCCCTCCAAGCCCAGAGCTGAAGACATCAGATGTCTACCATCTCATCAGTTGATAAGGAGAAAAACATGGGCCTATATCTATAGTAAGATGTATGTCTAAATGTCTGTCTACATATATGCATTTGCTGTTAAGGTATATCCAAGGTTGGCCTTGAACTCATGATCATCCTGCCTCATCATCTTCAGCATTCTATAACCATATTATAATATGGGTATATGACAGTGGGACATTAATTTTCATAACCATGAGGTATTATGTATTCAGTCATATAAACTAAATAAATACTACTTCCTGCTATGGTATAGAATAATTTCAATGATGCTGTTCCAAGGCAAAGGGGTCAGAGGTGATCTGGTTGATAGAGACATCCAGTACAGACACAGCTGCCTGAGACAGAAGCCAGCTGCTTGTTGTCTTGAGGGGGCTGCAAAGTGAGGAGTGACTCCTTAACAAATAGGGATAATGACATGCTCTGGGTCTAAAATGTGGTGAAAGTCACCCCACATTGTGAATGCACTAAGTGTTAATTGATGGTGGTACATTTCAATGATGTCTTACCACACTTAAAAAATTCCCAACCAATGGATCCACTAAAACAACCATTTCTCCTCCTGAAGAAGAGTTGGAGATGCCCTATCCTGTCAGAGGTCAAGCAGGGCCACTTACTGGAACCTACCACAGCAGCAAGCTGCTTCTCTTTTTCAATTCCACCCCACTCCAATATCCAAAGAGGGGCAAGTTTCCTGCCTACGTATGGATTGCACATCAGGCCTCCTTACCTCCCAGGCAAAAGTCTGCCTTGTTCTCTCACAGGGGACCTGGCCTGTCCTTCTGTTGGCTCCAGAACCTGCTCCTTTCAAGTGTGTGGAATGAAAGACAAATGGACTTCCAGCTTCAGATGTAAGCACATGCCACAGAGTACAGTGGCAGCTGCAGCTGCCCAAGATAGTTGATAAGGGCTGGACTGATCAACCTTATATTACAGGCATTCCTTTGTTTCCCAGACTGCAATGGGGCAGACAGCCTGGAGGAGTGGATGATGGGCTCAGGGCTGTCTAGGATTAATCCCAGGCAGATATATTGGTGGGCAGTTGGCTACTCTCTGACTTTCAGACAGGAATCTGCTTCAGAGTTGCTGATTAATAAAGGCTTGTAGATTGAGTGTGGTGGTCCAAGCTGTAAATTCTAGTACTTGTGAGGGTGAGGATTAGAAGTTCAAAGTCAGGGCTGGAGAGATGGTTCAGTGATTAAGGCACTTGCTGTTCTTTCAGAGGACAAGGGTTTGATTCCTAGCATATAGCTGGTGGTTCACAATCATCTGTAATTCCAGTTCCAGTGGATCTGAGGCCCTCTTCTAGTGCCAGACACACACATAATGCATATACATACATGCAGGCAAAACTTATATACATAAAAGTAAAATAAATCCATCTAAATTTTAAAAAACCCAAGGCCAGACTGTATTAATAAAGTGAGTTCAAAGCCAGACTAGGCGACGTAAGTGAGGCCCTGTGTGGAAATGATGGAGTGGGGAGATGTCTGAGTCAGAAAGTGCTTTCTGTATAAGCATGAGGACCTACATTTGACCTACGTCAGCAACTACACGAAAGAATGGGCATGGTGACGTGCACTTGCCATCCCAGCACTAGGCAGGCCGAGACAGGCCATCAAGTCAAGCTCCCTTGGTGAGCTTTAGGCCAATTGGAGACCCTGTTTCAAAATTCCAGGTAGATGCCCATTGAGGAATGACTTCTGAGGTTAACTTCTGGCCTCTACGTGCATACGGACATATGTCACCAATACACACACACACACACACACACACACACACACAGAAGGGGGGCTGGGGAGGATACAGTTCATTAGGAGAGTGATCACCTAGGATGTGTTGCTGTAGGTTCAATCTTTAGTCTAGCAGGCAGGGAAGCTTGTATGAGAACTGAGACTCATTATGTATGCTTACTCTCTGCTTTGTTTTCCTTGCCTTTCTTTTTTGTTTCCTTCCTTCCTTCCTCCCTTCCTCACTTCCTTCCTTCCTTATTTCTTTCCTTCTTCCTCTCTTTCTTTCTTCTTTTTCTTTTTTCTTTTTGGTTTTTCGAGACAGGGTTTCTCTGTATAGCCCTGGCTGTCCCGGAACTCACTCTGTAGTAGACCAGGCTGGCCTCGGACTCAGAAATCCCCCTGCCTCTGCTTCCCAAGGGCTGGGATTAAAGGCATGCGCCACCACTGCCCGGCTCTTCTTTTTCTTTTACTTTCCGCAACAGCTCTTCATGTATCCTGGGTTGGCCTCAAACTCAATACATAGCAGAAAAATGTCCTTGGGCTCCTGATTCTCTTGCCTCCACCCCCAGAAGATAAGTGCGCCGCTGTGCTGAGCCTGGTCACTCTCTGGGGCAGACTCATTCACCATCCTGAGATGGAAGCCTGCAAGAGACCCTCCCCTGGTCTCTAGACATTGCCCAGGTTTTTGCTCTGTTTCTGCTCTGACCTTTTTCTTAAATCTCTTAGTTATAGTCTCAAAACTCATCATGTTTTTTTTTTTTTTGGTTTTTTTTTTAAGCTCATTAGCATACAAACTGGCAATTGTAAGACCCAGGAAATTTACTCTCTGGAAATTTACTGAGCTGGAAGCTGGGAGTCCTGGCTGAAAAGGGAAAGTGGTTATTCTCAAAGACCAACCAGCATGAGGCTAGCTGAGGATGAGAGTGAAGGCACAGCGGGGATGGATGGGGACACCGAGGCTGACCACACTTCCTAACTCACCACGTGGGACACAAGAACGGGACTCCCCACCCTCAGAGTGGAGACTGAGGCTAACCTTGGATGGGCATTGTGTTGTGATAGAGGATGCAGCCAGAGATGACCTTGAACTCCTGCTCCTGCCGCCTCCGAATTCCACGTGCCAGGATTACAGTCGTGTGCATCACAGCCCAGCCTGACCTTGGGAGGTCACGGGTGGTTTCGTCACTACATGGACAGATGCCTGATTTCCCTTGCCAGCTGAGAAAGGTCTGCCAGGACAAAGGCATTTAAAAAACACTGCCGTCTGTCTCTCATCAGAGATTAGGAAATGGACAGCTCTGCTTAACGCTCCAAAAGGTCTTTCGGGAAAGCAGCTTGCTTTGGTGTTAGGTAACCCAATCTTTTCCAAACTCGTTTGACCTCAGACTTCCTTTACATCCTCTTTCTACTCACATATAGCCTGGGCAAGCCAGGGTCTTAAATAATTAGTCTTTAGAAGGCAAGAATTCTACCACTAAGCTACCAATGCCCTTTAATTTTTTGGTACAGGAGATTTATAAGCATTAACAAATATTTTACCACTGAACTACACCTTTGAGACATGGTTTCTCTGTGTAGCCCTGGCTGTCCTGGAACTCACTCTGTAGATCAGGAGGGCCTCAAACTCAGAAATCTGCCTGCCTTTGTCTCCCAGGTGCTGAGATTAAAGGCATGTGCCACCACTGCCCGGCTTCAGTCCTATTAATTTAAGATATATTTTAAAAATGTATGTGTATGCGTGTGAGTCTGTGTAAGTGCATGCCATGTGTGTGTAGGTACCCTCAGATGCCACGAGAAGTCACTGGAGCCTCAGGAATTGGAGTTATCAGTGCCAGTGAGCTGTCAAATATTCCTGCTGGGAACTGAACTCTGGTCCTCTGAGAGAGCAGTAAGAGTTCTTAACCATGGAATCATCTCTCCAGCCCTCTTTTTATTTATTGTATCTTGAGACAGGGTCTCACTAAGTGCCTAGGCTGGCCTTGAACTCACTCTGTAGCCCAGGTAAGCATTGAGCTTGCAGCTCCTCTTCATTAGCCTCTGGAGCTACTGGGATTTCTGGTCTGTATCAACAGCACAGTGAGAAAGCCAATTTTTTTTAGGAATCTGCTTGGAATCCAGGCATGGTGGTGGCAGGTGCCTTGAATCTCAGCAAAAGGAGGCAGAGCCAGGTGGATCTTTGTGAGTTAGAGGCCAAGTCAATCTATATGTTGAGCTCCAGGGCAGCAGCCAGGAGCCAAGGGAGAAAAGAAAGAAAAGAAAGAGAAAAAGAAAAGAAATGAAGAAAAAAGGAAAGAAAAAAGAAAAGAAAACCACTTGGGTTCAGTGTGGTAGTGCTCAACTGAAATTGCATCATTTGGGCATATGAGGTAGAAAAATGGGCAGTTTGAGGCCAGCCTCCACTACAAAATCCTGTCTCAAAAACCTAAAAGCTCCAAAAGCTCCAAACACAGCTGGGAATGACAGGGCACATCTGTAATCCTGTACTGAGGAGAAGGAAGTGAAAAGATGAGGAGGTCAAGACCAGCTTTGGCTACTGTGACGGTGAATACCGCCAGCTTAATGAAATCTAAAGCCACCTGGGAGACAGGCTCTGGAGAGGCCTATGAGGAATTATCATAATTAGGTGAATTGAGCTGAGAAGGCGCAGCTGCCTCTGGTGTACCTGGACTATCCAGGAAGGAGCCGACGTGCTGAGCACAAACACTGTCTTGTGACCAGCTGCCTCAAGCTCCCACTGCCACTGCTGGCAGCACCTCACCATCACGGACTGTAACCCCAAACTGTGAGCCAAAATAAATTCTTTTTCCTCTAAGATACTTTTGTCAGGGTATTTTATCACAGCAAAGATGGCTACACAGTGAGTTTGAAGCTAAGTTGGGCTACATTAGACTCTGTGTAAAAAAAAAACAAAAAAACAAAAACGAAACAAAATAAAACCAAAACCAAAATCAATTCCTTTGGGGTGTGCCACCCAGTGCTCAGGTAACTGGGCCAGCAGTTCGGTGAGCAGTGAGGGTTCTTGGCATCAGTCTAGGCCATGTGGGGTTCTGTTGATGATCATTTGGGAGGCACAATCATTTATCATGGCTGCTTGGGACCTTCACAGAGTTCTTGTGGTCCTCCCCTCAACTCCACTATCCCTGTTTTACAAAGCTGAACTAGGGACCCAGACAGGTGAGATAAGGAAGCTCCCCAGGTCAGTAGGTGGCAGAGCTAAGATCCAGGCAGTGAGCTGACTGACATTCTGTCTGTGTTATACCATCTACCTGATATACTGCATTTATTTATTTATATTATTTTGTGAGGTGGTGTTGGAGGGGCTGTGTGTGTGTTGGGGCTGTGTGTGTGTTATCCGAGTGGCTCTGTGTGTGTGTGTGGGGGGGGGCCTGGAAGGCAGTCAGCTCTGAGGGGTGGTTCTCTGCTTCCACCTTTAGTTGGTTTCCCGGGGTCATTCAGGTCATCGGGGTTGCTTAACAAGTGTTTTACCTGTTGAAGACATTTACTAACCAATAACTTAACGTTCATGGCACAGGGCTCAGAGAGGGCATTCCTTTTCTGTCCTTTCTCTGCTCTTAGGGAAGCTCACTAAAGATGCTTCAGACCAAAGTGAGCCACCTGGATGTGGAAACCGGCCAGGCAGCTGAAAGGGTTTGGTGCTCCGGGGAGGGGAGGGGGTGGTGGTTGGAATGAGAGTAACCTCCACAGGCTCACAGATTTGAAGGCTTGATCACCAGCCAATGGAACTATATGAAAGGTTTAAAAAGACTAGGAGGCATGGCCTTGTTGGAGGAAGTGTGTCATGGGGGACTGGGGTTTGGGGATGGAGGATAGGGTGCAGATACGGGTAGGAGGGATGTGGGTAGGGGTGGAGGATAGGGGTTGGGGGATGTGGGGTGGGCTCAAAGCCCATGCCAGCCCCAGAAGTCGTTATCTCTGGGTCTTCAGATCAGGATGTAGCTATCAGCTACTGCTCTAGGGCCCTGCCTGCTGCCATGATGAAAAGGGACTAGACCTCTGAAACTGTAAGCCGGCCCCCAGCTAAAGCCTTGAATAAAAGTTACCAGCCGGGCGGTGGTGGCCGCGCACGCCTTTAATCCCAGCACTTGGGAGGCAAAGGCAGGCAGATTTCTGAGTTCGAGGCCAGCTTGGTCAACAGACTGAGTTCCAGGACAGCCAGAGCTATACAGAGAAATCCTGTCTCAAAAAATGGAAAAAAAAAAAAGTTACCTTGTTTCTGGTGCCTCCTTACATCAATAGAACAGAGCGACTAAGGCAAGGAGAGCGGAGAGAATGGAGTACATCCTAGATGACCGGAAGCAAGGAGAGCGGAGAGAATGGAGTACATCCTAGATGACCAGAAGCTGAGGAAGCAAACCTGGTGGCTGTCAGCAAAGCAGAGCAGCAACAACCAAAGGAATCTCATAGATTTGGCTTTTCTTTTCACATCTATCTCTGCTGCCGCCATGAATTGAACATCATTCCTTCTCGTCCACTGGTCCCTGAAAGACAAGGACAGATGTGTGGAGAAGAGTCATCCCACCCAGCTGTTCCAGATAAGTCGAGGCCCGAGCAGGTCCCCCCCCCCGCCAAGGACAGGGAATTCAGTGAGGAAAAGCCACAATCTGACTCCACAGGTTAACTTAACAGGAAGGGATTACGGCTTAAAGACCCTGAGTTTGGGATGGTTTGCTCTGTAATGGTAGCTAATCAATACATTCCCTGAGCATCTTACTTCTCCATAGTATCCTTTTTTTTCCCCCTGGGGTTGTTTTTCATCTTGAGCTCTCTGCCCACTTAAAAAATATGTTATTATTGGGGTTGGAGAGATGGGTCAGTACTTAAGAGGACTTACTGCTCTTGAAGAGTTTCAGAGTTCAGTTCCAAGTGCCCACAATGGGTGGCTTCACACTCTTATAATTCCAGTTCCAAAGAGTCTGACACTTTCTTATTCTCTCCACTGGCACTGTCAGGAATGTACACATAAATACACTTATGCATGCACACACACACACAAAATTAAGTAAATCTTTAAAAATTATTCAGAGGCTAGAGAGATAACTCATTGGTTAAGAGCTCGAACTGCTCTTACAGAGGACCCAAGTTTGTTCTTAGCACCCAGAACATGTGACTCACAGCCCCTGTAACTAACTGCAGCTTCAGGATGTCTAACACTCTCTTCTGGACTCTGTAGGCCCTGCAGAAGACAACAGTGAGTTTAAAACCAAGAGAAAAATTAAATATTCAGTCATGTAAAATGATTGTTTTCATGTTTGTGTTTTGTTGGTGTTTGTGTAAACCTTTTATTTTAAAAGATTTTTTTTTAAGTTATCTGTGTATGTGTGTATCTGTGTTTGAGTTTGTGCACCTATGATTGTATATGACCAGCTGTAGAGTCCAGAAGGGGACCTCAGATCCCCTAAAGGAGGAGTCCCAGGTAGTTGTGAGCCACCTAACATGAGGGCTGGGAACTGAACTCTAGCCCTTTGCAAAAGCAATGCAATCTCTTAACTCCGAAGCTGCTTGCCAGAAGTTCTGCTTGTTTACTCTCAGTCTTTGACTTTTATTTTTTTCTCAGTGTTGGGATCCAAACTCAAGCCCTCAAGCATTGCTGAGTACACACGTCACCACTGAGCTGCAGTTTCGGCTCTCTTAAGTATATGGACTTTTTTTTTTTTTTTTTTTAAACATGAATGTGTATGAGTAGTTCACCTGCATTCATCACACCTTGGAATGGAACTGACAGATGATTATGAGTGGGCACTGGGAATTTAACCTGGGGTCTCTAGAAGACTATCCAGTGTTCTTAACTCCTGAGACAACTCTCCAGCCCCAGTATACATGCCTTTTTCTTCTTTCTCCTTCTGTCCCTCTCCTCCCTCCCTCATTCCTTCCTTCTTCCCTTCCTTCCTTCCTTTTTCTTTTTTGAGAACAGGTTTTACTAAGTAGCCCACATCGGCCTCCAATTCTCTCTCCTTCTGTATCTCCTTCTAGAGTTTTGGGACTTCAGTCCCATGACATCATACTTGGCACTATAATTGAAAAGATTTTTGTATACTGTCGAAGATCCTACCTATGGTCTTGCTATTGCTGACAGGAGTTTTACCCTGAATGTTGTGCACCTCCCCCCATCTCTGGCTTTCTACTTCTATAGCAAGCTTCACATGTGGCTTTTGTCTCCTGATTTTATTTAACAGCAAATGGGAAGGAAGCACTCCTTCCATTGGGCTGCATCCTTTATTTCGATCATCAGATCTTCCTGGCTCCCATTATGTTGTAGGTGCTGTCTTGGGGCTGACGGTATCTTTATTTCTGTGAACATCCTGAAAACTACTTCTTCTTCTTCTTCTTCTTCTTCTTCTTCTTCTTCTTCTTCTTCTTCTTCTTCTTCTTC
>NW_022196906.1:97043221-97044729 GCF_008632895.1 Mastomys coucha
TCTTCTTCTTCTTCTTCTTCTTCTTCTTCTTCTTCTTCTTCTTCTTCTTCTTCTTTTTTTCTTCTCCTGTCTCCTTTGTCATTTTAATTGAAGCACTGCTAATCACTCTTTTTAAACCTTTAAAAGCACCAAATTTTAATATCTAAGTAAATTTGGGGGAGAAACACTATCAGGAACTTCTCTCTGGAACAAAGCAATGATGTTCATTCCTCCACATGTCCAAATTAAAGGTCTACTGAAACCAAAACGAAAACCAAAACCCCACACAGAGGAAGAAAAGATACTAAAATCACAATCTAGGGGGTCAGTGCACCCCACAGTCTGCTGGGCTGTCTAACTGTCCTTCGGCTGACTTTTAAAAATTAACACCCTAACTCATCAAAATATACATTTTCCCATTGGCTTTTTAAAATTAAAAATAATATTTAAAAATGAGAACCATGTGAAGGAAGTCATGAGCAGTTGCCTGACTCATTTGATGGTGTATTCAGCATACAAAGGTCAGGGAGGTGGCTTGCAGCACATGTCATTCAGGGGATGCTCATCTTTAAGGCTTAGCTTTCTTCCAAACAGTGTAAAATATCCAGAATTCCAAGTATGAAGGAACACAGACAATCTCTTTTGAAAATGCCACAGGACAATACAGGCACCCCAGCTGTTCTTCATAGAGCAACAGGGCTTCAGTCAAGTTGACATAGTTCCCTTGTGTGAAGTATTTTCTACCCTGTCAGAACCTTCATTGACAGGTTGAGAATCAGTCTGAGGAACTTCCATGTGGCATTCTCTTCTGGAGATGTAGAGATAGGGACAGCTGTCAAATCATTAATTACATAATCAAATTCTCTCCCTTCTTTGGCATACCTCTTCAGTACTGGGATACAGTCTTCTATAAGAACCTGATAGCACTCTCCTTTAAGATTGTCTAAGACATTTCCACATGTTCCCCCGCATGTATTTCTTACATCAGTCAATTACCATTTGGTCAATCTCTGCCATAGTGACCATCTTTGGTTTCAGTTTGACAATTTCACATTATATGCCTCCATCACCACCTCCCAGAATCAGTACATCTTTGCCAGTGTACTTCTTCACTACTGCCCATGATGGCCCGGGTATATGCCAAGTCACTCTCTGCCAAATTAACATCCCCTCTGAGGATGAGTATATTCCCAAACTGTTTTGCATGAAGAATTTTAATGTTCTGATAAGGTGAATCTTCATCATACACCACTTCATCTATGTCATACTCAACCAGGTGCCCATCAGCAGTAGGCCAGTATCTATCTGTCAATGGCCCCTCCTCGAACTATGGGTGGCAATCGCTTCCCCCACCCAGTACTGTCTTGACTCAACTCTTTAATTTTTTTCTTCTATTTTGTTCAAAAGGCTGTCAGTTTCTTGTTTGCCTTGCACATCACTGTCATCACTCTGAAGGTCCAGCCACACCAATCCATGTGGATAAATTCTCAAATTGGCAAAGCTGCCATTCTTTTTTTTTTTTTTTTTTT
>NW_022196906.1:97044818-97056025 GCF_008632895.1 Mastomys coucha
GGCCTCGAACTCAGAAATCCACCTGCCTCTGCCTCCCAAGTGCTGGGATTAAACGCGTGCGCCACCACTGCCCGGCCAAAGCTGCCATTCTTGTTAGTCTAAGTTGCTAAATATCCTGCCAGGTGTGCACTGACTCTGCCATCCCCTGCTCCTGAAAAATGGACTGAAGGCCTTTCAGAATGGCCTCACCATCAGCTTTGGAGCCGAGCGTGAAGTCGAGCATGCTGTGCCTTGCTGCTGCCCATAGTGTGGCGAGGCCCTGTGCAGTGCCTGGGGAGGCGACTGCGGGAGATTGAGGGACCGCAGCGGACTGAGTGTGTTGTGGAGGGAGGCCTAGAGTAGGAGGTGGGCGGGGCCGCGGGCGAGCGACCTGGGACGCAGGGGCGGGGTCGAACCACCTCCTAGAGGAGGAAGCAGGGACGCCTCCAGCCCCGAACTTGAGGCGCTGGGTGTGAGGCCAAACGTATTCTTCTTGAGTATGTTTCTTTTCTCCTGAAAGGATCCCCCATTTCTTGGATTTGAAACCAGGCTTCTGATACTTGTTGGCTATTGTTATGGCTTGAATCTGAAAAGTCCATCACAGCTTTATGTTTTAAATGCTCATGTTGATATATTCCACCCACCTGATGATGACATTCTACCTGATGTGGTAGACTTTTAGGATATGGACCTAGCTGGAGGATTTAGGGCCCCCGGATGGGCCTTTGAAGGTCACCAGCAGCCCCGAGTTCCTGCCTTGCTCTCTGGTCTAGGTGATGTGAATAGCAGCTGCTGTTTTAGTGCTGTTTTACTATGAGGTAAACTAAGCTCCTCTGTCATGCCCTTCCTGCCACAGTGAACTGAAACCATCTGAAACTGTGAGCCCAAAGCAGACTTTCCTCTCTTGTTTCTGCAGGTGTCCTGGTGACAGTGACACAGAAATAACACAATTGGGCACCCCCTCCCCGGCCTCGGCTTTCCCATCTGTGAGACTGAACAATCACCTCATTTCTTCTCCCCTAATCCTTTCCCCCTCTCTCTTTCCATCTTTAAACTTCTAGCTCTTATTTTTCCTCATTTTATATTAACCTCAGCTACTTGCATTTCCTCTGAGGTCTTTAAAATTCCTAGTGGCATACACCCTGATTCCAAACCCTGGGGAAGCAGACGCAGGGAGACCCCCGTGAGTTTGAGGCCAGCCTGGTCTACAAAGCAAATTACAGTTCAGCCAGGGATACATAGAGACACCCTTTCTCAGGGACAAACAAGAACAGAACAAAACAAAAGCACTTCACTGTGGGTACTTTTTAAAGTAGCTTCAGAGGCACTGATTTTTTATTTTTATTTTTTAAAGAACCAGCAGAGAAAACAGCTGCTAGTTAAACCTGCGACAACCATGGCGCTCTGTGTTCTGCATCTAGAATAGGGCAGTTTCCAAGGTGACCAAGACTAGCGTGTGAGGCTAGGTGAAGCCCTGAAGTTACGAGCTGCCAAACTCATAAACCACACAGGCGTCCTCAGAGCCACGCGCTCCACACAAGGCGCCAAGTAATTTAACAGCCAAGTGTTCCAAGAGCGTTTAACGATCAGCCTGTCTATAAATAGAATCCTGGGCCGATTCGGAGCGATGTTAATGTATGGGTTTAGTCCTGGAATGACTAAACCCTAAGTCGTTTTGACCTCAGAGAGCCATCAAAAATCTGCTGCCTCGAACAAATTCTGCAGTTGTCTACAGCAGATGTTTCGCTCCTGTTGAATGTGTCCTTGTGTGTATAATTTCCTAACATGATAATGATGCACTGTTTGGCAGTTTGCAATTTACGGAGCGTCGTCACACTCATGGTCTGTTGGACTCTTGAAAGGCAGGCACAATTACTGAGATTGGAGAGGAGACAAATGACTTGTTTTTGAGCATCAGTACTGGGGACCTGGGGGAACCCAGGAGGATGCTGGTGGCTCCTGAGTTGACCCCCCCTAAGGTAACTACCCAATTTTTGTTTTGTTTTGTTATTTTGAGCCAGAGTCACCCAGCCTCTGATTACCTGATTTAAAGATTTGGGCGGGGGGCACATCAATTTCTCTAGTGTCCTCACAAGTCCTTGGGGTCCAGCACCCTGACTTTTAATTACTTGTCACTAAAAGTGATTTGGTACAGAGACTAGAGAACTAACTCCATGGTTAACTCCAGGGTTAAGAGGCCTACATAGGGGTCAAATGTGCTGGTGAAAGCCTTTACCAGCATTTGGGAGGTAGAGGCAGGTGGATGGATCTCTGTGAGTTCAAGGCTGGCCTGGTGTACATGGCAAATTCCAGAACCATGCTGAAAAACCCTGTCTTGGGAAAAAAAAAAAAAGGCTGGGCGGTGGTGGCGCACGCCTTTAATCCCAGCACTTGGGAGGCAGAGACAGGCAGATTTCTGAGTTCGAGGCCAGCCTGATCTACAGAGTGAGTTCCAGGACAGCCAGGGCTACACAGAGAAACCCTGTCTTGAAAAACCAAAAAAAAAAAAAAAAAAAAAAAAAAAAGAAGAAGAAGAAGAAAGGAAAAGGATAAGGATAAGAAAAAAATCACTTCATGGTCTTGCAGAGGGTAAGAGTTTGATTTCAGAGCCCACATGGTAACTTACTACCCTCCCTAACACCAGTCCAGGGGATCCAGCGCCCCTTTCTGGCCTCCTGGGTTGTCAGCACAAAGACAGCACACTTACGTACAGGCAAGACTCTCATATACGTACACATGTAAAAAAAAAAGATTTGCTATATTTCTTTTCAAATTTTCATTATTTTTAATTTGTGTGCCAGAACGCAGGAGCACCAGCGCATGCACACCTCTATATAAGCACCGTGCTGGGTCCAATTCCCTGCTGCGTGCTGCTCCTTCCTACTCCTCCCTCGGAGCACAGGCGGCCACTCTAGGTCCCTCTTCTCCCTGAACTCTCCAATAAATCTCTTTCCTGGGAGTTGCTGCCTGGTGTGGCTCATCCGAAGAAGACAAGGAGCAATGAAGAAAAGGGAAGACGTGAAGAGAAGGGGCTGGGCTGAGGCTCCCCTGGGAGCTGAAAAGCCTCTGTAGAGGCGGCTTCCTCTCAGGGCTGTGTGGGGTTCCTGGGCTCCCGTGTCTCAGGATGCCCTTCAATGGGGACATTGTCCCACCTCAGAGCTGTGTGACTCCTGGGCTTCGAAGTCCCAGGACACATTCCCATCTGAGCAGAAAGGCCAACATTAACCCAATCAGAAAAGGTGATTTTTTTAAAAATTTGATCTGGGGAAAGACAGGTTGTCATCTGATTTCCCCGCCCCCTCCTTTCTTTTCTTCACTTTAAAACTATCCAAATCTGAATGAAGAGATGGCGCAGTGGTTAAGAGTATGTACTCACTACTTTGGCAGAGATGAGAGTTCAGTTCCTAGCACACATTTCACGTGGCCTCCAAAGACCCCAGCTGTTACAGGATATTTGATTATTGTAAATAGAAAACCTAATTGTTAGCAAAACATACAAACTTAGAAAGATACTGCGTTTGTCAGATGCCATTAGGTGTGTCTAGTAGAGATGCAGTTAGGGCGTGCCTCTAAAACCCTCCTTAGACAGGAATGCTTAAGAATGGAAAGTTCTGCCTATTTTAAGGAGAGCTTCTTGCTCCATGACTTGAGACAAAGTCAACTAGACAACCTTGAGCTGCCCCATTGTAAAGATGAAATGGCTGGGCCCCTACTCACTTGGCTTTGGGGCTCCCACCGTGGCAGTGGCATGGTTTAGCCTGGCAAGGGTGTAGGGGACTTCTTGGATAGCAATTGGACCTTTGATAGAGCTCATTCTTTTGGCTTGGAAAAGCCTTTATGGAAGGAGCTCTGACTAAGAGAGAGGGATTTTCTCTTTGGGCCTGCAGAAACCACAGAAGCAGATGGCAGGACACAGGTAAACAGTATCCTAAGAAAGAGAGCTAATTACCTGGGTCTCTCTCAATTTAGTCAGGTTGGCACTAGAATAAACCATAACACAAAACTACCCAAGTCTGAAAAGATCAAGTCACCAAAACCAAAAGTGATTGCCAGGCCTGTGGCAGAAGGACTAAGCACCTCTGCGACAGAACACCTGATGGCAACCAAGATAAGAGGAAGAATGTATCTTGCTCACATTTTAGAAGGTTGAGTGGCTGCCTGGCTCTATGTGCTTGGACAACGTGGTGACTTATGTTGGTTGTCAAATTGACACACTTGAGAAGAGTGAGCCTAACTGAGGAAATGCCTCATTAGATCAGCCTAGGGGCACTTTTTAAATTTTTGATTGATGTGGGCGTGCCCAGCCCATTGTGGGTGACGCCATCCCTAGGCAGGCTGCTTGGTGACTACAGACAGCTAATTGTGAGCCTGTGAATAAGCTCGTAACAGCGTTCCTCCTCAGCTTCTGCTTCAGTTCCTACCCTTCCTTCCCCTAATGATGGACTTAATGAGAAATACTAGTTGGTACTATTGAGGAGTACACGCTTTCTCAAACTGAGGGCCACAATATATTGAGGGTTAATAAAGTTCTTATACCAAGCCTCCAACAGAAGTTTAACCAGTGAAGCAGATCCAAATAATGTAATTATATGTATAGTGTGAATAAATACTGTTGTATGAAGCCCTTGACTGACCTGTATTTGTGCTGTATGTAAATGTACACAAATACTATACTGTTCAGACATTTATTGATTTATTGACCAGGAAGTATAAGCCAAATAAACCCTTCCTTTCCCAAATTGCTTTTGCTCATGGTATTTATCACAACAAGAGGAGGCAAGGGAGGACAGGCAGTAAGTAGTGGTAGTCGACAGGCAGTAAGTAGTGGCAGTCGTGTGTGGCTAGGGAGGTACGTTGCCTCAGGAAGTATAGAGGAGAGAAGAGACTAGGGACCAGGTACAACTTTCAAAGGAATCCATCCTTTGTGACCTATTTCCTCCGACTAGGCTCTAGCACATATTTTCCATACTCTTTTGAAATAGTGCCAGCAGCTGGGAACGTAGAGCACTTAATCCTGTAAGGAACATTTCAGAGTCAAATCTTAATAATGTCCGTAAAGCAGTTCTCAGGGAGGGGTTGGGCAGAGTCCCGCCAACATTCCAGAGAGTGATCTACAGTGTACGATAACAGTGTGAAAGTCGATGAATGCTTTTCATTTAAGAACTGTTCAAGCGATCTGGCTGCATACGCGGTCGAGCGAGGCAAACGCCACAGGTCCGGGTGGAATGTCTAAACCAGCGAGAGTACCTCAGCACAGAGAACCGGATGGGAGGTGTGGCCGAGAAATGCTGTGGTCAAGGGTTACAGAAAAGACTCTTAGATTTCTGTTGTTGAGAATGATAATTAAATTTAGGGAGGCAGGCGAGGGCCTCAGAAAGGAGTTTGAACATATTAATAAACTGGTAATAGAAAGTACTATTTTCCCAGGTTGGAAACTATCGCTCAAAGCAAATAGAAAAAGGGTCTATAGTTCCCATCTGTGGGGACCTCTCTTGCCATTAAGACTCTCCTGATTTTGCTGTAGAAGGCTGTTTTAACTGAATAGAAATAAGGTTGGTAGGGGTGCCAGGTAAGGGCATTGGTAGTTCTCCCAGAAAACTTAAGCTAGGTTCCCAGCACCCACATAGTAGCTAATGGTTATAACTCCAGTTCCCAGGACACATGGTGTATACATGCTCATGCAGGTAAAACACCCATACACACTAAAAACAAGCAAACAAATAGATTCTTTAAAAAAGAAAAAAGAAAGAATCGGAGTCCTTTCCCCTTCTGTTCAAGAATTTCCCAGGAGCTTTTGTAACTGCTGGAATATTTACTGTGAAAGGCAGACATTGTGATACTTTGGAAGGCGTTGTTGCTACTTACCAGGAGGAGAGAGAGAGAGAGAGAGAGAGAGAGAGAGAGAGAGAGAAAGACAGAGACAGAGACAGAGAGACAGATACAGACACAGAGATAGAGAGATACAGAGAGAGAATTTTATAAAATATGCCTAGTGTAAACCAAACTATCATTTTTATTTATCTTTCTACAGATATATAGCATTTGTTTGTTTGTTTATTATGATTTATATGTGCCAGGGCCCATGTGTAGAGGTCAGGGGACAAGGTTCAGCAGTCTGGTCTTCCCTTCCATCATGTGGGTCCCTGAGTTTAGACTTAAGTCATCAGACATGGATGGCATAGCAGCAGTAAGTGAGTCTGTCCACTGAGCTATCCATCCAGCACCTCACACTGATTCTTTGAGATAGAGTTTCATATGGTCCAGGCTGACCTTAAACTCACTAATATAGCTGAGTATGGCCTTAAACTCCTGATCCTCCTGCCCCCACCCCTGAGTGTTGAAACTAGACTTGTACATACACATGGTTTATGCAGCACTGAGGATGAAGCCCAAGGCTTTGTGCATTCTGGGAAGCCACTCTACAAACTGAGCTATATGACTACCCTATGAATCTTACTAAGCATGTTTTTGTACCCCATCTTATGGACCACTGACAAAGGATGAGAAGTCTGGCCCTACTGAAGGCAAAACCAGAGAAAATCAAAGCTCTCCCCAGACTCTTCCCTGGAAGCAGATACTTTATAATATTGAACCACGCTGTATCATCTTTCTAAAACAACATGCTCTCATCCCATGTTATTTCAGTTGTGAGGCAGATGGAACTGATACTTAGTTAAAAATATTTTTATTGGTCCATGTCTCTGCCCTACCCTCACACCCAAGAGCTGAGAAATACTACTTGGTATTACTGAGGAGTGCACGCCTTCTTAAACTGAGAGCCACAATATATTGGGAGTTAGTAAAGTTCCTATATTGAGCCTCCAACAGAAATTTAACCAATGAAACAGATCCAAATAAATGCAAATTATATGTATTGTAGGAATAAATACTGTTGTATGAAGCCCTTGATTCACCTATATTTGTGCTGTATGTAAATAATCATAAATACTACACTATTGTAACATTTATCAATTTTTCAAAATTATTGGTCACCATCCACAATGTTTGAAACACAGTACAGTAATTGACATAGGCTCCAGAGTTACACAGCCTGGTCTATCATTCTCTAAAAGAAAAATAAGTTCTTTTGGAAATGGAGATTTTTAGAGAATAGCTTCAGGGCCAGTTCACCCAGGAGTTTCAGGAGGACAATGGGTTCAATGGCCCAGCCCTTGATATTTTTACAGGTATTTTAAGGACGTCTGCAAAATGGCTCTCCCCAGGTAAAAAAGGCTCTTGCTGTGGAACAAGATGACCTGTGTTCAGTGCTGGGACCCACATGATAAAAGGAGGGGACCTATCTAGGTAAGTGTCCTCTGACCTCCACATACCATGGAGCTTGTAGATGCTGCCTCCCCAACTATAATAAATAAGTGCAGAAAGAAAGAAAGAATAAAAGAGAGAGAGAGAGAGAGAGAGAGAGAGAGAGAGAGAGAGAGAGAGAGAGAGAGAGAAAGAAAGAAGGAAGGAAGGAAAGGATAAAGTCAGATGGAAAACCCCCAAAACTTTAGTACTGGAGATATTTTGATTATTTTTTGTTACCATCATAAAAATATAAATTTTAAAAGATCCAAGAAAAGCTGATGGCTAAGTCCTCCAGTCCTGATTATGAAGATAAGACTGGATCTGGATGGGTGCTGACAGCCCTTGGAGATTTTAAACAGATCACAAAAGCGTTATCTAAGCTTCTAGGGAAAGTGGTCTTCGGCGTGGACTTTCCAGGGAACACAGAGTAGGGCAGGGATTTTGAAGCTACAGGATAAGGATGGCCTTTTTCTGCACATATATGTACATATCTGTGGAAGAAAGGCTAGGAAATGGACCCAGGAAGCAACTTAGAACCCACTAATCCAAGCATATGCATAGCACAATGCAACATACAAGATTTTGCAGAAACAATTTTAGGATAATGATAATAATTTTCAAGAAGGTGGCTTCCTTTTGGCTGTGATCTAAATTCTTTCAAGTCTGCTCAAGGTCATTTCCTCCTGGACCTGCCTGGAGAAAAGTTGCAAAGGCCTGGGACAGTCAAAGCAGGCCTCCCACCAGGGAACTACCCTCCAAACCTCGTCCTGTGAATGTTCCCTATTGCCTGGTCAGGGCCAGAGACTTGCATTCAAAATCTTGTTGGTTAGGCTCATGTTTGACCATTTGGTCCCCAAATAGTGGTTCTATTTTAGAACCTTTAGGAGGTGTAGACTTGTTAGAAGTGGGTCACTGTATATATAGGAGGAGGAAGGATGGGGAGAAGGGCAGGTTGGGGGGGGGCGAGGTCTTAAGGTTTCATAGTCCAGCCTCACTTCCCCTTCATCTCTCTTCTTCTAAGATATGGTGAGGCAAGGAATCACAGCTAAACACTCCTCTCACCATGGGGAGCTCTCTGCTGTCATGAGTCCCTTGACCATGTAAACTGTACCCCCTTAAACCGTGAGCCAAAATAAACTTTTCTTTCCTTAACTACCTTTGTCAGGCATTGTGTGCCAGCAATAAGGACAGTCAGTAACACCTCCAGAGCGGAAGCTGCAGAAAGTACCAGTCAATTATAACTTACAAATCCAACAACACTGGATCCTTCTATTGTCAGCTTGAGTTAAACTGGTAGCTATGTTTCCAGAAGTTCTTTTTCTGTATAGCTTCAGGTTACCACTGGCCAAAGAGTAACTCGAACAAAATTTGAGAGGTGGAGAAGCAGTAGCCATCCTGTCTCAGAGGTTCATCCATGGCTAGATGGAGTGACTTGTGGAACCTGGCAGTTCCCAGCCTGTCCCTACCCTCCCTCAACCCATGACATGCCTTTCTGTTCAAAGGCTAATCCTGGAGACCAAAAGAAACCCCAGGACAAGTAACCAGATTCTTGGCTGTGGACCCAAACCAATACAGTCAGATGCCTCTCACATGCTCCTCTGTCAGATTCTCTTTGACCTTGACAGCAGGCTGCGCTTCTTAGATGAACAGTGCATCGACCATGATGTCATGCCTCTTTGCCTGCCTGCACATCTCAGTCCTTCTGTCAGCTCTAGTTCCAAATCCCTCTCTTTTCCCTAGAGACACTTGTAGTTTTGCATTCCAGACACTGGGTTGGGAGACCGAGTTCCATTCATCACTCTTCTCAGCCTTAAGGAAAGAGGCTTTTGTAGAAATTGAAAGAAGAGACTACATAGCCCCAATTACCCTGGAACTGGTTATATAAAACCAAAATTCACATAAATCCACTTGCCTTTGCCTTCCTAGCTCTGGGATTAAAGGTGTGCACAACCATGCTTCTTCAAAGAGGTATATGGCTCTCATGAGATACTGTAAACATTTATCTGAGCCAGTATATGTGCATCAGGGAACCTCCAGAGGCCAGACGAGGATGATGGATCCCCTGGAATTGGACGTACAGGTGGTGGTAAGGCACCATTTAGGTGCTGAAAATGAAATCTGGGTGTTCTGTAGGAGAAGTAAGCACTTTAAACAATTGAGACCTCTCTCCAGCCCAGAAGTTCACTGTAGAGTGGTGGCCATGTTTGAGGAGGTGAGTCTCCCTCGGACAAGGCTGTGAGAGGCCGGAAGGCCAGGCGTCAGCCGTGACCTCTGCACTGACTGGGGGTTCTAAGCAGGTGAAAGGGCGTCGAGGCAAGCAGTCCTACTTTCTGCCTTCACAGACCTGTCTCTGCTCATTCACTGTGGCTGTCGAGATGGCGCGTAGAACAATGGCTTGTACAGAGAGACCTTGTCCTCAAAAACGAAATGCAAAACAAACATAAAAATCTGCAAAAGTGGTGACAATGACACATCTTGCTTCCTGCTTTGAATTTGGGGCCATGGAAGAAACAGTAATAGGTGATCTCTTACTTAGAAAAGATGACTTTTTTTGTTTGTTTGTTTGTTTTTCAAGACAGGCCTCGAACTCAGAAATCCGCCTGCCTCTGCCTCCCAAGTGCTGTGATTAAAGACGTGCACCACTACCTCCTTAGTCCAAGTTCATGTTATTCTGGTGTGTGTGTGTATGTGTGTGTGTGTGTGTGTGTACACATACAACTGTGCAGGTGCGAATCTTCATAAGCACACACACAGAGGCTAGGGCAAGATGCTGGGTGTCTCCTCTATCAGTCTTTACTTACGGGCAGGATGCTGGGTGTTTCCTCTATCAGTCTTTACTTACGGGCAGGATGCTGGGTGTCTCCTCTATCAGTCTTTACTTACGGGCAGGATGCTGGGTGTCTCCTCTATCAGTCTTACAGGCAGGATGCTGGTGTCTCCTCTATCAGTCTTTACTTACTGCCTTGAATCAGTCTCTTGAGAGTCGCTGCCTGTTTGGGCTAGGCTGGCTAGTCATTGTGCTTTTGAGATTCGCTTTTGGTATACTTCAGTACTGGCTTTCTGTATAGGAGCTGGGGATTTGAACTCTGGTCCTTTGCTTGGAGAGAACAAGCAATCTCAGTCCCTGAGCTATCTGTTTCCTTAGTCCCATGCTATTATTCTCTACTTGATTCCTTAAAGGGTTTGCATTGCTCTTCCAAAAGTCTCTTTATCAAAAGCCTAAAGTCTTTTGATCTTTTTATGAACCAGCTGACTCTTGTCTCCCCCTTTTCATTTGGCGGCATCCTAGAGGGAAATTGATTTCTGGCTCAGGGTGGATTTCATCCCACTGAAGAAACTGATGTAACTCCTACCAAAGGACTAAAGAGGAACGAGGGATCGCATTTCTGCCCGGAATATAAATAAAGCACACGGGCACTGAGGCATTGAAGACAAGGTTAGTGTGGGGGCTTGAGAGGTAGCTCAGTGGTGGAGAGCATTGGATACTCTTGCAGAGGACCCAGGTTCTATTCCCAGCACCAACGTGGTTGTTTACAACCATCTGTAACTCCAGTTCCGGAGGATCCAGTGTCCTCTTCTGGTCTGCTTGGGCACCAGGCCTGCATGTGGCTCACAGGCAAAACATTTACACAGGAAATAAAATGAATAAATATAATAACAAATTTAAAAAGCTAAGGTTTGGGGTTGGAGAGGTAACCTATTGGCACAACAGTAGCCAGGCACAGGCAAGGCCCTTGGGTTCCATTCTCAGCACACACATATGCAAAGAGAGCTGGGTTTGTCACAAAATATAATAGTGTTGTGCAACCCCTTCAGGATTGGTTATTTGCAGGGAGCTATTAGAAAAAGTTTAGCATCCTGAAGAGAATGCCAATAGCTTCTGCTCTAAGATCAAGAATTGACAAATGGGACCTCATAAAGTT
>NW_022196906.1:97057870-97066495 GCF_008632895.1 Mastomys coucha
AAATAAAGAAAATATCTAATAATAAAAAAAAAAAAGAAAAAGTTTAGCAGTTTCAGTAAAGAGGTTTCAGAATCCTGCAATGAGTCTTCTCATATGTTACCATGGAGATGATGGCTGGTTCCATTGTTACATCCTTTTAGATAGTGGTTCATATATACATGTGTGCATATATATATATATTCTATATGTATATATAAAGATATTTGCATATATGGATATTTGCACATATATTTGCAATATATATGTGCATATATATTTCCCTAATAGAATCATATATAGATAATTTTATTTTTTTCTAATTTATAAAATGTAGTTATATTATTTGTAATTAAAACTGAATTTATAAAGACAAAATTATTTTTGCAAGAACCCCCCCTAAATTCCCATTTGTAAAGCAGAAGTCTATAAATTTAATCATAACAATTTTATCCTCGGGCTACAAAAAAATAGATTAGTATCAACATACCAAGCTTAACTTGAAACCCTGAAGGGAATTCAGGCAGACCCCAAATAATGTGGAGAAAAATGTCAAGAAAACTCCTCCTTATTTTATTATAGAATGAAATATCTGGCCATATCCCAGTTTGTGTGTGTATGTGTGTGTGTGTATGTGCCAGAGATCAGAGAACAATTTTTGGGAGTTGATTCTTGCATTTCATCTTGCTGAAGCACAATCTCTCTTGTTTTTGTTTTTCATTATTAATTTTTTCACAGTTTTTTTTGTTTTGTTTTTTTGTTTTGGTTTTTCAAGACAGGGTTACTCTGTGTAGCCCTGGCTGTCCTGGTACTCACTCTGTAGACCAGGTTGGCCTCGAACTCAGAAATCCGCCTGCCTCTGCCTCCCAAGTGCTGGGATTAAAGGCATGCGCCACCACCGCCCGGTTTTCACACAGTATTATTTTGAGCATATTCTTTTCCTTCCCCAAACCTCCCAGATCCTTCCCACCTACCCAGTTGCATGTCCTCTCTCACAAAAAACAAAAACAAAACAAAAAACAATCAAAAGAAACAAACAAACAATAAGACAAAAAAAAAAAAACAAAACCCAAAACCCAAAACCAAAAAAAACCCAAACCCCCAAACAAAAAGCCCCTCCCCCAAAGCATGTACTCAGCTTTGTGTTGGTCACCTACTCCTGGGTGCGGGGGCTGGAGTGCCTTGGAATGTATGGTTAGACCTGGTAGCACTACACTAGAGATACTGGTTTCCCCTTTCCTAGTAGGTGTCAATGGAGAATAACTTTTTGGTTGGGGACAAGACATTGTGCCTACCTCCCTTTTCAGGGCTGGACTTTGGTTTGAACCTGTGTAGGTCCTGTGCATGCCGCCCCCATTTTGTTGTGTCTGGAAGACACTGTTTCCTTAGAGACATCCACCACCTCTGGCTCTTACAATCTTTCTGCTTCCACATAGATTCCACATAGATCCCTAAGGCATGAGGGGAGGAGTCTTATGGAGCCATCTCATTAAGGTCTGAGCGCTCTAAAGTCTCTCCCTTTCTGTACACTGTCCAGTTGTGGGTCTCCGTGTGAATTCCTATCTACTGCAAGGAGATGCTTCTCTATGGGAGTTGAGTATGGCACTGACCTATGAATATAGCAGAAGGTCACCAGGAGTCATTCTGTTGCTATGTTCCTCTAGGAGGATAGTAGGAGTAAAGCAGGCAGTGGTGTTAACTGCCGAGCCATCTCCTCCAGCTCTCTCTTGGTTTTGAACTTTGATGTATACTCCAGACGGGCTGGCCTGTGAGCTTCCAGTAGATTCTTCTATCTCTGCCTCCTATCTCACCAAAGAAGTGCTGGGATTACAGATGTAGTGTCTGCATATGGCTTTTTACATGGGTTCTAGGAACTACATTCAAGTCAACAGGCTTGTGAGGCGAACACTTGTGTCTGCTGAGCCACCTCCCTGGCCCTCATTTCCTAGTTTAATCACTAGTAAAACAGTAAGAAATGATGTAGTGTCCAGGTGTGGTGTCCCAGCACTTGGCAGGCAGAGGCAGGTAGATCTCTGGGAGTTTGAGGCCAGCCTCTACAAAGCAAGTTCCAGGACAGCCAAGGCTGTTACACAGAGAAACTCTGTCTCAAAAACAAAACAAAACAAAAAAACAAAGACAAAAGCAAACAAACAAAAAAACCTCTTAACCAGCAGCCAACCAACCAAAAATCAAACAAACACCCAAAATAACAAAACTCCAAAGCAAAAACCAAAACCAAAACCATTCAACAGACTCAAATGTACATATATGCTTGTACACACATGCATATACACATACACACTGAACAAAGGCATTTTCTGTGTTATCAGAGCCCCAAACACTGTCTTACAATAGTAATTACTAAAGTCCAAAATAAATGAATAATTAGAATGAAAAATGCATACAAAGTTGGCAATAGAGAAGAAATTAGCATTCTCGAATGGGAGCACATCCTTCATTAGTGTTTTGTATTATGAGAACACATAGAATATTAATTTAATATAATAAGATACTTGACATAGTAAGTTAAGACAAGACAGTGATTGAAAGGGGCATTGCAGAGATAAAGAAAATCAACCCTGTTAGTCCTGCCACAAATCATATAGTCAGACCCTGAACACACTTGGCTGGAAGCCCAGTTTTAGTGGAGCATCTTGAGATAATTACAGTTGTGCAAAGGAAAGAGAGAAGAATAATGAATTAGAGACATGAAGGATAGTGAAGACAATTTCTTGATGGCCGTGAAGTAGAGACTCAGAAAGATGGCATAAAAAATGTTCAGAGATATCATGCAGAATAGCTGCCCTGAAATGAAAGAGTCAGGCAGAAGGGACATGCTTGTATTGCAAGAAATGATTAATAAAGAACTCGAAGGCCCTGGTGCTGCAACTGACTCCACATCTGGTGCTGGGTAGCTCTCTCTTCCTCTCTCTGTCTCTCTCTCCCCCTCCCTCCCTCTCCCTGCCCTCTCCCTCTTCCTTCCCCTTACCCCCCACTCTCACCTTTCTGGCTCTTATGTTCTTTCTGCCCCTTACGTTCTTTCTGCCCCCTCTTCTATAACATTCTTTGAGCCTTACTTGGGTGGATAGAGATGCCCCTCTTTGGAATGATCACTCAACAGGAGCTCCTCCCTTATTCTCAGGTTGGAAAATATGACCCCAGAATAGATGGTTGCTATGGCAACTCATATCAGGACATAAAGTCATCTTTTTTTGTGTTGAGAGGAAGAGTTATTGCTGTTAGTGGTGAATGTGGAGGGAAACCTCTTGGAAAATTGTTATTATCAACTCTTACTTTGCTAAGCAAGAAGCTGAGCTATTATAAGATCACCCTTGAATGTCTACCACAAAATGTTGGTTTCTATAAAAAGCTTGCATATGTAGTCACTGAAGAAAATTACACGTGTTGAGCGTTCCAACAAGAAAATCCCTTTAAGAATGGGAGTTGTCAAAGGAGCATTCATTCTTTCTAGGGCTGAGACAATAGGGTGCTGCTGGAGCTCAGTGACTTCCGTAAGTATTGGACTGTGGAAGAACACCCAACATTGTAATACCATTAGCATAATGATATTAGGATATTATATTTGGTGGCATGACATGCTGAATATTTAGATTTCAAATAGACACCATCAATGGGATTATTTTAGCCAAAGGATTAAAAACCATTTTATTCATGGGGCTGGAGAGATGGTTCAGTGGTGGGGAGCACTGGCTGCTCTCGTAGAAGATCTGGGTTCTTTTCCCATCATCCACATGGTGACTCACAAGCATTTGTAACTCCAGATCCCAGGGGATCTGATGCCTTCTCATCTCCATGGATACCAGGAATGCACATGATGCACCTACATATGTACGGGCAAACCACGAATGTACATGAAGAATAAAATATGTAAAAAAAAAAAACCAAAAGATTTATTTAGTGTGTATGAATGTTTTGCCTGAATGTATGTACATGCATGTATGTGCAACATGTGTGTACCTAGTGCCTGCTAAGGTCAGAAGAATACTGGTGTTACAGATGTTTGTAGAACAGCACCAGGGAAGGCAGAGGACTCTCTGAAAGAGTAGTAGTATTATGTTCTTCTGACTGCCAAGCTATCTCTCCAGCCACAAAGAATAGACACACACACATACTTAAACTCACTTCATTGTTTTTTTTAAAGTCTCATGTAGCATAGGCTGGCCCTTGAACTCACTATGCAGTTGCTTCCATCTCCCAAGTGCTGGAATTATAGGTATGGCATAGCTTGGAGACTTTCTTGTATTTCTCTCTCTCTCTCTCTCTCTCTCTCTCTCTCTCTCTCTCTCTCTCTCTCTCTCACACACACACACACACACACACACACACACACACGCACACACACAAGTTGTGTGTGTACGTGTGTGTGTGTATGAAGATGAGTGGACAATTTATTGAAGATCATTCTTATTCCTCTGAGGGCTCTGAGAATTGTACTGAGGTTGCCTGGCCCGAGCTGCAAGCCCCTTTACCCCAGGAGCCGTTTCCTCAAGCATGAGGGCAGTAATAGGGGATATATATCAGTAATCTGTGCAGCTTATTTTAAAAAGTACATTAAGGCTGGAGAGATGGCTCAGAGGTTAAGAGCACTGATTGTTCTTCCAGAGGTCCTGAGTTCAATTCCCAGCAACCACATGGTGGCTCACAACCATCTGCAATAGGATCTGATGCCCTCTTCTGGTGTGTCTGAAGACAGCTACATTGTACTCACATACATAAAATAAATTAATAAATCTTTTCTTAAAAAAGTACATTGTATATATCCAAGCATATATACATAGGTCTCCTGTGTCCTAGGCTAGCCTTGAATTTTCTAAGTAGCCAGTTACTTTGAACTCTGGCTTCCACATCCCAAGTACATATACCATCATGCCCAGCTTACTTACATGGTGCTGGGGATTGAGCAGAAGGCTTTGTGTATGCTACGTAAGCATTCTGCCAACTGAGTCACATCTCACCCACCTGGCCAGCCTTTTAAATAAGTGAAAGAAATGAAAGTTAACTTCTAAAAAGTTTAAAAGCAAAATAGAACAATTTAAAAGTTTTATTGGTGTGTATAGTTCTAGGTAGATAGAGTACCACTTGTCTTATATTTTGAATACAATTATTCATTTGCTAAAATATCTATGAATAAATATAAGAGGGCATCCGTGATATAATTATTTATTTAGTTTTTATTTTATTTATTTTTAATTTATATGTATGACATTTTATTTTTATTTTATATGTATGAACATTTTGTGTTTGTGTAGCATACCTGGAGGCTGCAGAGGCCAGGAGAGGGCTTTAGATCCTCTAGAACTGGAGTTGTAGATGTGTGTGAGCTGCTGTGTGTGTGTGCTGGGATTTGAACTTGGGTCTTCTAGTAAAGCAATCCAGTACTGTTGATGTCTTGGCCCCCAAGATGCTTTCAGGCGGTGCATTTATGTCTCTTAGTACATAAGCTTTACCGTGATAAGCTATGTCTTATTACGACCATCTAAGCCTTTCTTCGAAGTCACAGTTTTATGAAAGATGGAATGTTACAAAATGAGTAGAATATTTGAAAACGTATGAGCCTGTGTTTGTTCTATCCCTAAAATGCAGATGGGAGCATTCCTACTTAGGGGCTGCAGCGGTTCTGGTTCCGGTTCCAGTTCTGATTCTGTTTCCGGTTCAGGTTCTAGTGTTTTGACTTTGCTTATTTTAGTGATTTTCATTTTCTTTCTTTGTCTTTTGCTTTTATTATTTTGTTTTGGTTTTTAAACAGTTTGAAATAGCATTCTACACTGAGTGTGGTAGCAAATACCTTTAATCCTGGCACCTGGGAGGCAGAGGTAGATGAATTCTGTGAGTTTGAAGCCAGTCTGGTCTACCTCTTGAGTTCCAGGACAGCCAGAAATATGTAAAAACACCCTGTCTCAACCACACCCTGCACACCACCACCATCCCCCCCAAATCCCCATACAGACCCACGTCTTACTATATAGCATTGACAGACTCAGTTCTCTGAATCTCCTGCCTCTACTTCCCAAACTGTGGGATTACCTTTGTGAGCCACCACACTCTGATCTATTTTAATGTTTTGTTTGTTTGTTTTATTTTTTTGGGGGGGGGGTTGAGACAGGGGCTCATGCATCCTAGGCTGGGCTGGCCTCGACTGAACTGGCTATGTAGACAATCTGTTTAAGGGGAAGGTTCTCATTGTAGATATGAAGGAGGGAAGAGGCAGAGGTATCTGGAAGAGTCCCAGAGCAGACAGAGAAAGCAAAAGATTGAACGTGTCCAGCAGACTGGACCTGTTAAACACAAGACGCAAGACACAAGACAGTAAAACAGAGAAAGACAGAGAAAGAGAGAGGGAGGGAGAGAGGGAGGGAGGGAGGGAGGGAGGAAAAGAAAGAGAGAGGAGGGTGGTGGAGACAGAGAGAGCGTGAGAGAGGTGGAAACTGAGAGAGCTGAAATAGCAAGGTTATAAAGAGAATGTGTGGCTGGGGGAGGGAAGCTCCTGGGCTGCAGGAAGATTCTGGTGGGGGAGGAGGGATGCTAGCATGGACTTTGAGCTGTGTAACAGGCATTTGTGAGGGAGCCTTGAGGCCAGCATGCACTTGACAGGCTAGGGGGAATGAAGTTTCTTTTAGACTTGACACTTGCCTGATCTTTTATTTTATTTATTTATTTATTTATTTATTTATTTATTTATTTTTGACTAAAGGTCTTATTATGTAGCCTGGGCTGGCTTTAAATTCCTGGCCACCCTCTTGCCTGTTTTTGAACTTCTCAGGTTACAGGCATATGCTACATGCCTGGCAATTCAATTATGTTGTCTAGTAAAGAGGTCACTGATATTCTAGAAAATTGAAATGTGTACTTAAAGGGGTTACATGATAATCCAAGCTAGTAACAATTTTATTTATTCTTGGGTTTTTGTTTGGTTGGTTGGTTTTGGTCAAGGTCTCATGTTCATTGCTTTCTTTTAAATCCGGGATCCAGAAATATACTTTCCAAGGTAAAAAGAAAAATCAAAGTTTAATATTTTAAATCCTTTATTTTTCTCCTTGGGTTAATTTTTATTTTTAAGTGTGTGCATCCTCCTCCTTCCTCCCTCCCTCCTTCCTCCTTTCTTCTTTCCTTCCTTTCTTCCTTCCTGGGCATTGGCCCAAGGGCTCTATCATTCAGCTACACCCAGCATGGATATTCTTTTTCATCATTCCTTATTCAGTCATGGGCATAGACAGAGGCAGAGAAAACAATCACCAAATGCTCCCATGTTATTTCTGGATGGTGAGATTTATTTATTATTTATTTTGCATGTATGTGTGGGTGTGCTCACCTGTGCATGCACTTGTGGAGGCCAGAGATGGACACTGAATATTTTTCGATATTACTCTTTCTTTACCTTAGCCATCTCCCAGGGAGTTTTCTCCCTTGGGTGGGTGCTAAGTAATGTCTACCCACCTCCTCATAAGGTCCTAATGACAAACCAAAGTTCACCCTGGGTGACCCATGATTTTATTGGGCTTCCTTATGGATCTTGAGTAAGGGGTTACTGGCAGGAGTGTAGGTTCTGTTCAGAGGATAGCTCTGCATGAACCACAGGAACTCCTACAAGATCTGCAGTCTGCTGATGTGGTAGGCTGGCTGGGCAGCCAGTCTCTGGAGTCCACCCATCTCCTCCTTCCCCACGCCTGAATTATAGATGTGTGCCACTGGCTGGACTTTTGATGTGGGTGCTGGGGCCTCTTCTCTCTTATTCTTTGCACACTGAGCCATCTCCCCAGCCCCTTGATGGTAAGATCTTTAAGTGATCGATTCTTTCTTACTAATTTTCCAGTATAGCAAGATTTCTATCATGAGTAGAACTCTAAAAACATGTTTTTTTATTTTGAAATAAGTTCAGACTTTCAGAAAGATTCCAACAATAGTCCAAAGAATACTTACACTGCTTTTATGTAGATTTTCTCAAATACAATTTTTTTTTACCACATTTGCATTCCCGTACTTTGTATTTTACTTTCTCTTCCTCCTTCCCCCCTGAGTCATTAAGCAGCAGATCTGCATGCAATGCTCCTTCCATCCACAAGCACCCCAGGTGCTTTTCAAAAAGCAGAGCTGCAGGTGTAGGATACATCTCATGAGGTGTTAATAGTGTCTCCAGAGGAGGGACAGTGGGGCACTGGTAACCACCTCTAGGTTGGTAGCTGTATAGCTGACAGGAAAATGCATTTCCAGAAGTAGCACGATGGAGCTCTTCTAGGGCCACCTGACACCATAATGACTCTGGGTGAGATCCCTGGTCATCCAATGGCGGGGCTTTAGGGATGGATGATGGAATAAATACCCTGATTACACTCTTTCCTCCTCTGGTTTCTGCTGGATAAAAATCCTTATAGGAGAATGCTCCTCCCTCTGACAAACACCATAGAGAAGATGAAACTGGAAAATCAACACGTGTTAACTGTAATGGAAAAAAATCAGTTCAATCAAGGATCACCGATGTGCTAAACTAGACTAGTGGGGGCAAAGATTGGGGGTGTGGGACTGGGGTCGGGATACAGCTCAGACAGCAAACTACTTGCTCTCCGAGGATGAGGACCTGTGTGAAAAATGAAACAAGCAAAAAAAAACAAAAACAAACAAACAAAAAACAAA
>NW_022196906.1:97066505-97087820 GCF_008632895.1 Mastomys coucha
CAACAATAAAAACTAGGCATGATGGTGCTGGGGAGATAGAGCCAGGTGGATCCTTTGGACTTACTGGCTGACTTAGTCAAATAAGTCAATGAAGGACCATACTTCAAAAACCAAGGTGGATGGCTCCCAAGGAAGAATACTCAAAATTGCCTTCTGGTGTACACACAGACACACAGACACACCCCTGAACACATAAGTACACATTTATACATATGAGCATGTTTTCTTACGCAAACACAAACATATCCATGTTTAACACATGACATGAACATTTTTTCTTACACACGCACCACACACATAGTTTAAGGAGTAAGGATGTTTGCACCGATTCTTATTAATTCCCAAGGGGAATCAGTAACTGGAGTAGAAACACTGGGCGCACACGCCCCTAACTAAATAATGAAAGTTTACATCAGCGCAGTGGGATGTACTGGTGCCACGTGTCTCCTGATCCGTTTTACGGTATTCCAAATCAAAGCGCACAGCTGTATCTAATCCAAAGCAGTGTCGCAGGAATCCGAGTAGAGGGACGTTCTGCAAAACAGAGTGGTCTGGTGGGCGTGACTGTATTGTTTCAAATACACATTTAGGTCCTGATTCAGGACTTGATTTAGAAATAAGGCTATTGCAAATATAATTACCTAAGGTGAGCTCCTGAGTGGGCTGGGCCCTCATCCAATATGAGTATGTTCCTTTTTTTTCCCTCAAGAATTCAATTAAATATTTATTGAACAAATATATCATAAATGAGCTGAGGGGCATTTTAATTTGAAGATACAATAAACAACTTCAAATATTTGGCGGGCAGTCACATAAAGAACGAAAAGATTTAATCAGCGCATCTGCTACAAAAGTCAAAGCTTAAACCCCGGGGTAAAGAGGAGCCGCAGATAGGCTGCAGGAGAGGTGGAGAAAATGCATCACATAGCTTAGTGTTGTCCTTTCCCACACAACACACTCCATGTTTAATTTCTCCCTTCTTGAGACAGACAGATCTTGAGATTACCACTTCTCTCTGGGTAATGGGCAGGTGGAACGCATTGTAAGAACATTGTTAAATTCATGGTTACTGCTAAGTATGTGTTCTATATTATAAACATTTACAAATTTACACTGAAAGCATACTTTCTGATATGCACTTTCCTATAAGCAAAGACACTGGGGACCCAATTATTTGATTCCTTAATTAGCAGCTATTGAATTCTCTCTCTTTCTGCCTGGCCTGTCTTAATCAAAAGGATTATCAGTCTAAACAGACAACGGACTACCCTACTTCCTTGTCCTGGCCCAATGTCAGATTCCTGCCCACCAGCCTCCAAAGCTCTCCCCCATATCTGGAAACAGTTTTATTTTATGTGGCTTTGGCTTTAGAGTCAAGGGTAGAAGGGGTTACTGGGACAATTGATGCTGGTTAGCTGGAGCTAAGAAATTAGCAGTGATTAAGAAGAGACCAGCATCACTGAGGTGACATCTTCTGGGAAGTGTTTTCTGAGAGCACAAAGATACTGTGTTCCAGAGATAGCCAAGGTTGTACCTCGTGCTGCAGCCGGACTTGATAATGTGTAAGAATTACCAAGTGGTTCTGGTTTTGAAGGCATGAAGGGGTCATGAGAGCAGCTGAGACTTGGCACTGTGAGAGGCCAGGAGAGGCCACTGGTAAGTGCAGCCTTAGTTGCAGCTGATAGCCCAGGAATGAAGGGGTCATGCAAAGAAGTTGAGGCTTGGCACCATGAAAGGAGCCTATGAGAGGCTATTGGTGAAGCCTAGTTACAGTGGAAAACCCTAGCATGTTGAAGATGCCAGTACTGCAGGACGATCACCAAAACCAGCAGCAGCAGTGGAGTGGAGTCAACCAGAGCCTAGAGTGCCACAGAGGGCAGAGCTGGAGAAGGGGCACAAGCCGTTTGCAGGAGCCCAGAAGATCGTGTGTGGATACAGAGCATTGGAACAAGAATCTGCAAAGTTGAAGTTGCTTTGGAGACCCCCAGATGTTAGAGATGTCAGAGTCATGGGATACTTGCCAAGAAAAACTGCTAACAGGGAGTGGAACCAGCCCAAGAGAACAGTTTGTTGCCTGCTGAATGCTAGATGGGCCAACACCAGTCACAGGGATGAAAGGAGTTGAAGACTGGAAGAGTGCTTTGACATTCATTGGACATGGAGACTTGGAGTTTGTCTAGCTGGTTTTTGGTCTTGCTTTGGTCCAGTTTTTCCTCACTATGACATTTTGAAACGGTAATGAATATCCTGTGCCGTGATATGTTGGAAGTACATGATCTGCTTTATGATTTTGATCTTATAGGGATTACAGTTAAGAGATTACATGAATCTCAGAAGAGACTTTGATCTTTGGACTTTTAAAAACTGTTGCGATTGTGATAGATTATGGGGACTTTTGAAGTTGGACCATATGTATTTGGCATTATGCTATGGCTAGATATGGCCCTCATAGACTCATATGTTCAAACAAGCCTATGGGACCAGGGAGTGGAATGTAGTGGTTTGAATATGTTAGGCCCATGGACTGTAGTACTATTAGGAGGTGTGGCTTTGTTGGAGTAGGTGTGGCCTTTTGAAGGATGTGTATCACTGTGGGGTGGGCTTTGAAACTCCGCCCACTGGAGGGGTGTGGCTTTGAAATGACTATTCTTTTGTTTCAAAGTCAAATAAACTCCCGTTAAAACAGGTGAGGTAGGTATGAAATTTTTTTTTTAATTTTTAAATGTTTATTCTTTTATTTTAAACTATGTGTAGGTGTGTATGTTCGAATGTGGCTATGTCCGTGTGAGATCAGGTGCCCCTGGATGCCAGAGGCATTGGATCTCTTGGAGCTGAAGCTACAAATAATTGTAAGCTGTCTGACCAGGGTGCTGCAAACTGAATTTGAGTCCTCTGGAAGAGCAGCCAGTATTCTTAACTGCTGAGCCATCTCTTCAGCCGCCATTTACGTCAACATAGAGGTGAAGATAGAAAAGAAAACAAGTTTGGGATTCTGAGTTAAGCTTTGAAACATTCCCGAAACAACTTGAATGTATACATTTTTTCCAAGTAAAAGTTTCATGGAATCTAAATACATAAATATAATTCTAGGGAGGATTCAGTACCCAGATTGAGATAAGCTGTAAGGGCAACATGTAAGCAAGATTTGAAGACTTTGGTACCAAAGAAATAATGCAAAATACTCATTAATAATTAAAGTATTGATTACACCATGAATGATAAGAGTTTAAATATATGGAAACCATTAAAATGTGACTAAAACTAATTTCACCTGCTTATCCCACTCTCTGGCTTCAGAGGATTTAAAATCATCCATGTTGCTTACATTCTGTTTCTGTAGGTCCAGAGTGGATTCTGGACAGGCGGGTTTGCATTCTGCACATACCATACTGTTGGTACCTAACACACGTTGCTATGCACCAGGGATGTGTGAATCCTTATGGAGGAAGATGATTTAATCTAGTCGGGAGGAACTGCTATGGGCATGATGGTTGTTCAGGTGGCTTCTAGCCTTTATTTCCCCAAACTCTGTAAATCCACTACAATGCTTCCCCGGGACAACTTAGTACCCCGGATGCTTATCTTGCCTACTCTGGCTCACCAGAAGCTAAATGACAGAGAGCATGACTCACCATGAGCTTATGATTGCCTGCACCCTTTGTTTTGTTTCTTTTCAAAGCACCAAAGCATCACTGAGTGTTGTAAGTTCGAGACCTCTTTCCTCATCATCTTGTCAAGTTTACAAAATAGACTTTTCAGCTTCACTTTTTTGTTTTCCTTGTTTGGGGTGTTCAGTGAGAACTTTAACTGTAGCAACATACATATATCCACTGACACATGCACACACATACACACACCACATACACACATACAGGCACATATGTGTACACACATGCACATATGCACATATATACTTGCACACACACACCACACAATACACTATACCATACCACACACACAGACACACACACACACACATACACAACACACATACACACACATATACCATATATACTCACACAACACATACACATACCACACACACACACATACATAACACACATACACACACACAACACACACACATACATGAACCGCACATATACAACCCCCCCCCCCACATACACCCCTATGACTTGACAAAGCAAGTCCATAGCTTGCTATGTGTCCACCTTGCAAAGCTGGCTCCCCTAATATGCAACATGGCCTTTGTATTGAGTGGAGAATTATGCAAAAAGCCTGACATCCCATGGTGTGAGTTACCTTCCTCTCATAGGAAGAGAAAAGAATGTTTCCTCTGGAGCTTGACAGGGAAAACTGCATTTTCTGTTGACTGCACAGATCTGTCTATGCTGCGATCCTGCTTAACCTTTTGTTCAAAATAACCAGCCTATATGATCTAATTAAGCCAGTCCCTCTGGCTTCAAAAATAGCTTGCTTTATTGCTCACTCCCCCAGCAGGTTGATCTCTGGATATGCTCATCTGATGGCAAACACGTAGTCGGAGTGGCCTCTCCCCTAATCCCTGTGTTGGAATGTCCAAGTTATACATCCTAGCCAACCCTTCCTGTGTCACTTGGGGTAGGATAACCTTGTGCGGAACATGAAGCATGGAGTACTTCTGTCTCAGAGTCTTGGGGCTGTCACATAAGTTGTGCCCACTGAGGGCAGAGACATCGGCTCTCATGGAGGTTGAATTAGTAGGCAGTGGTTCTTGAGACCCTTTGGGGGGGGGGTCACCAGAACACTGTGATTAAGGGTCGCAGCATTGGGACACTGAGCGCCACTGAGTTAGAGCCATCTGACGTGGAATCGAACTAGGATCCTCTTGATGCTCTTAACAAGCTGAGCTGTCTCTCTACCTTCCAGACTCATAATGTTTTGTTGCTGTTGTTAAAACACTATCTTGTATTCTGGACCCACTCCATCCCACAAAAAAAGACTATTTTGTGCAAACTGGGTGTGGCGATACATGCTTATAATTCCACTACTTAGCTGGTGGAGAGAGGCAGGAGTTCAAGGTCATCATCCTCAGCTACTTAGCAAGCTTGAGGCCAGTCTGGGCCACATGACTGTCAAAACCAGAACCAAATCAAACCCTCAGTAGCAACAATAACAAAAAGAATAACAGTGTGGTGGTGCATGCCTTTAACCCCAGCACTCTGAAGGCAGAGGCAAGTGGCTCCCTGTAAGTTCTAGGCCAGCCTGGTCTACATAGTGAGTTCTAGGCTAGCCAGGGGTACATAGAAAGACTCTGTTTTTGTTTGTTTGTTTTTTTTTTAAAGAAAATAAAAGAAAAATAAACCTTATATAATATGTTGGGAATACTTACACTAAAAAAAATAAAATTAGTTATCTGATGAATTAAACTTATTATTTCTTTTTGCCAGTGTCAACCACTGCTAAGATCCTGTATTTGCCCAAATCCTATATTGCCCAGAGGGGCAATCTATTGGGCCAGCAAGCTGGTTCATCGAGAAAGGCACTTGTCATCAAGTCTGATGGCCTGAGTTTGATCCCTGGGATTAACATGGTGGAAGGAGAGAACCAGCTTTCAAAAGTTGTCTTCTGACTCCCCCTGCACCCTGCCAAGCTCTTCCCAACAAACAAATGGATGTAATTAAGAAAAAAGAGGTGCGGTGACCCACGGTTTATTGAAGAATGTGGGTAGGGCATTGAAACAATGAGCAGTTACTGGATAGCACTTACCGAATCCTGTTGTGGAGAAGCAGCTGATATCAGACCCAGATATCTATCTTCATGCCTCTGGGGACAAAATGAATTCAGGGAAGGGACCAAGCAAACTGTAAAGTGCCACTTTGCTTTGTTTAGTTCTTGCCCTATCAAGATCGTCAACCCATGAGGACATAAAAGATCTTCCTTTTATGGATCTCCCCCCCCCCCAATCTGTCAAAACATTTGAGCATCAGTCCATGCTTAAAAGCATTACCAATATCCTTGAAGTAAAATTTAAGGACATTGGGATGTCAAAGGATGTGGGGTCTTAAAGCTAATGGATGTTATTATGGTGTGTGTGTGTGTGTGTGTGTGTGTGTGTGTGTGTGTATGTGTGTGCTCACGTGCTCATGCACACACCTGGAATCCCAGAATCCATGGAGTTGAGTCATGCAGTATGGGAAGAGCTTCACTGTGCTTAGGAGGAATCCAGCCAAAGCCCTTTACCCATTTACTCCAGAACAAATGCTTGTCACCCCCCGGCAGCAGCCTCCCCCACCACCTGTCAGGGAACCACTGCCAACGGGTAATTGTATGGTGATGTTGTGAGAGGAAGTCTGATTTTAAAAAGGCGCTGGCAGAGTCCAGGGGCCAGCGGGGCCTTTTCATACCTGCTAATGAAGCCTCATTAGAAGCAGCAGGAGTCTGTGCTGGGAACTGGAAGCAGCAGTCAGTCATGATTTTCCCCTGCCAAAAGGTGATTAACTTTCTGACTCGCGGCACCTGCTCTCAGAGATGTGCAGGGCAGAAGTGTCTAAAACACACAGCCCCAACGCAGCGTGCTTCTGGGAGAAACTCTTGAGTGTGCGCACATATACTCTCCTTGCCTTCCAGAGGCTTCCAGATTCTGAAAAAACAAAACAAAAACAAAAACAAAAAAAATGCACGGGGTCCTCTTCACCTTCCAGGCCCCAGGCTGTATAGAGGTTGGAAACTGAGGTCTTGGTTTGGAAATAATAATTAATGATAATAAGACAGAAAAGAAGGCTACCACAGGACTTGGAGCAGCCAGTGTAGCTGAGGCAGCTGCATTGTCTTTCTAAGTGGCTTTTGCACCCAAGTGGTTCAATTAGGAGCAGTTCATAGCGAGCAGCTAGCGGGGAAGTGGAGGCTTGACTGAAATGGAGCGTAAGTGACGTCTTTCTATTTCTGGACTTCAGATACTGAGTTATGTAAAGACACTGTGTAGAGTTGAAGTAGCTGGTCTTTATGGGTTCACTTTCTCTGGTTCTGCAGGCCAGCAAGGAAATCTACCTAACAGAATCCCAACCAGGACAGCTTGCTTGTTTTAAAAAGTTGTTGTTTTGATTTGGTTTTGAGACAGGATTGCTTTGTATAACAGCCCTGGCTGTTCTGAAACTCTCTTTGTAGACCAGCCTGGCCTGGAACTCAGAGATCCACCTGCCTCTGTCTCCTGAGGGCTGAGATGAAAGGTGTGCGCCCTCACACCCGGCTGTTTGTTCTAAATAAAGATAAACAATGTTTATTGGTCTTTTTGGAACTTTACGTACGAAGGTCTTCAACTGCTCCCACACTGGGATACATCCCTCTGTTGGGGTGAGCAGCTCACAGTGACAAAGGGACAAAGACTGAGTTTGTCTTGGTCTAATTCTGGGTAGCTGGCAGGTAACAGAAACAGAAGTGTTTATTTTTGTGGCGCGGTGGTGGCGGTGGTGTGTGGTTTTAGAAGCACGGAGAGCCTGTGGTTGGACACAGGTGGTGGTTTCAGTTTTAATCTGAGGGCAAGAGAGTCTTGTCTGTGTGGGAAGCAGATACATGAATATATTTGGCTGGCCCAAGCCTTGAGAGGGCTGGTGTGGGGGCTGGCATGAGGATCTCAAAAAGAAATTTTGACGTTGCAAGTGGGTGAGCCACCACAACCTAATTAATCCCCCATGGTTGAAATTGATGGAGAGGTGCTATGCCACAGGCAAATGAGATGTATGTGTGCGTGTGTGTGCGTGTGTGTGTGTGTGTGTGTGTGTGTGTGTGCGCGTGCGCATGTGTGTGTGACATTTGCATGTGGCCAGGGTACCTGTCAAGTACAGAACTTTTCTTTTTAAAGATTTATTTATTTATTTTATGTATGTGAGTACAGATGGTTGTGCTCTTCATGTGGCTGTTGGAGATTTAAGTTTTAGGACCTCTGGTCACTCCGGTCAACACCACTCACTCAGGCCCAGAGATTTATTTTATTATTATAAATAAGTACACTGTAGTTAACTCCAGACACACGAGATTAAGGTATCAGATCTCATTACAGGTGGTTGTGAGCCACCATGTGGTTGCTGGGATTTGAACTCAGGACCTTTGGAAGAGCAGTCAGTGCTCTTACCCACTGAGCCATGTCTTCAGCCCCAGAACTTTTGAATGAACAACCTTTGTGTGTTGATAAAACCAGAACAGCTGACCTTGAGGCAATAGTGAGACTGATGGACTCACTCAACATGCTCAACATGCGGTCCAGAAACATCTGAGTGGCTCCCAGTACGGGAGTGTAGTGTAGAGTATAATCTTAGCATGCATGAGGTCCTATCCTTTGAACCAACAAATCAAACACACACACATACACATAAAATACCAACCCAAGTCCCCAAAGAGGCCCTGGGATCTGCAGATAGAGCAAAGGGTTTCTGCACCAACAGTGAGTTAACCACAAAATGGCAGACTGGGAGCCACACACAAAGTATTTATTCAGAGAGGCCTTGGCTGTTCAAGCTACAGACTACAGAAATGAGAGCGGAAGAGCCCCCTCCACTCCCAGAAGCTCCATCTGAGTCAACTGGGGAACCCAGCAGCAACTGAAGGTCTTCAGACATCTTCACTGGTGGGCTTCTGAGGAAGGCAGAGCTTGCTTTGTGGAAAGAGGAAGTAGCCTTTGTTTTTCCCATTAGCTGAAAAGAAACACACGCGAGTCAGAAGCGACAGACACAAACAGCATCAGTAAAGATACCACAGTGGGAGTGTGGGAAAGGAAGCCATGTTACGAGAAAGAATTTGGTCTTTGAAATAAGACAGTGCCAAGTTTGAACCCCTGTTTTGTGGTTTCATGGATTTTGGGCAAATGACTTCCAGAACTCTGGGATGTGAAGTCCTGTCAGTAATTGGGGATGTGTGGTGTTCTGGTGGGCACAGGAGGGACGTGTGCAGACCAGCCACTCAGTGAGTGCTTATGTTCTTGAGCTACATTCCACTCCCTTACTCCTCCACATTTATTTCAAATGACTTTATATATTTACTCATATGCGCGTAGGAATCTGAAGGATTTAGTTTTGTTAGGAACATCTGGCTTTCACATTCCACAGAAAGCAACTGAACAAAAAGACAGTTGGGGAAGAGACATGATGGTCTTTCCACTTGAAAGGAGGAGCTGGAAGGTTTGCAGGTGGCTCTGTGGTTGTTCATCCCAGCAAAGGGATCCTATGCTCTTTGAAAGAGGGCCAGGAAGCCTGGGCTCTATTCCCAGGGTTGCTTCAACCTGTGTGTGTGACCATGGACAATCTCTACCCCCCAATGTGGGCCTCCACCCCAAATGTGGGCCTTCACCCCGCATTTGGCCTTCCCATTCTTTCTTGAGTTGTGAGAGATTGGACAATGTGATCCCTAAGTTGTCTTCTGTGTTTTATTTTTATTTACTAGTATTTGTGTGTGTGTGTGTGTGCACATGTATATATGTGTGAGAATGCGCTAGTGTAAATGCTCACATACATATACTACAGTGCCTAATAGAAATCAGAGGGTGATTTTGTGACGTCAGCTTTTCACAAAAGGGACAGTGGCCAACTCCACCGTCATTCTTGACACCTTGTTTATCTTCCCTGTAGAGTCCAAATTACACAGAGTTTTCTCAGCATGCCTGTAGGCCAGTATGTCACTCAGATAAGAGAAAGTCGACAGGAAGCCTCCTCAAAATGTTTGAGAGTAGGGCTGGAGAGACACTGGCTCTTCTTCTGAGCACCTAGATTCAATTCCAGCACCCACGTGGTAACTTACAACCATCTAACTCCCCTCCCTTCTTCTGATTTCCACATGTACAACACAGGTGATTCACAGACTTGCATGTAGGCAGAACACCTACCCATAACATAAAGAGAAATAAAAATCTCAATTAAAAAAAAGGTTTAAGAGTCGTTCAAGAAAAAGGCTTTTTGTTTTTCGTTCTTGTCTTGAGTGAACTATGATGGTGGGGGTCATCAGTTTTATGCAGTGCTGGGGGTGAAACCCAGGGCACTGGGAATCCTAGGCAAGCGTTCTCTTTACTGATTCAGCCCCACCCCAAACGGAAGCATATCTCATGTCCATACTTGCTCTCCTCTCTGTCCAGCAGGGCGTGGTAGGATGCCACATCCTTCTGTAGCTGGCTCTTGCATGCCAGCAGGTGTGCCCGCTCCTGCTGCTGCTGCTCTGTCTCTGAGCGGATCTCTGCCAGCTCTGCCTCCAGCCTGCCCACCACAGCACCCAGGTTCTGCAGTTCCATGTCATGCCAATGCTGGGCATCATGCAAGGTGTTTTCCAGGCCTCGTTTCTACAAAAGAGTGAAGGGTCATCAGCGTGGGCAATCCAGGTAGGAAACTTGTGACTGACCTGTTCTATCTGTTTTCCTGATGGTGTCAACCCCGTAGAACGATAGATGTCAGTCTCTGGGGAAGAGTAAGAAGGCAACACTTTGCTCATGGGCTTTTTGCAATGGGCAGGAGGGAATGACCAGAGGGCAGCTGAAATGGCTGTGTCTGTCTGTTACTCTCAGTGTTTTTCTGTGATGTTTAATAATACATCATTGTCAGGTCTTGTCCTGCTGCTCCTTGATGAGTTTCAACCTCCTCATAGGGAGCTAGAGATCCTCCAGCAGGGATTCTGAGTCTGTGTGGCTGATGGCTACCTCCTTAGGTTACTAGCTTTCAGTTCGTGACTCCTGCATTGGTACCTCCAGTGCAGATGTCTCCCTCAGCTATGGGTGCTTCAGCTGGAGAAGCTGGGAGAAGATGCATCCCAGACTTCCCTTTGGTCATCACGGCCATGTACAGATTCTCAGTCCCAGCTTTTACACCTCCTGTGAGGCTCTCACATTCATGCTGCCTTTTTCCTCCCAACACCGTGGCCTGGGATTGGACGTTTATCACCTGAGGTCAGCTTGGAGGCTTCTTTGAGCAATACCCTGTTTTATTAGTCTCTGCATTCCTACATTCTCCACCCAGCTCCTAGAGTGCCTTGGCTAAAGTACACATCTGGGTTTCTTTTTTTTTTTTAAGATTGATTTATTTATTATATGTAAGTACACTGTAGCAGTCTTCAGACACACCAGAAGAGGGCATCAAATCTCATTATGAGTGGTTGTGAGCCACCATGTGGTTGCTGGGATTTGAACTCATGACCTTCCGAAGAGCAGTTGATGCTCTTCCCCACTGAGCCATCTCACCAGCCCCACATCTGGGTTTCTATCTCCTCTACTCAATTATCACACCAGTGGCTCCCAGGGAGCCCTAGAATGGTTCCCACGGCTGGCTCTGTCTTTCCATTTCATCTCCTACTCTATATTAGTGTCAACATTTCTGATCTTGGAAGCTTAAGGCATTCATATTGATTCTTTTTCCTCCTCCTCTTCTTCCTCCTTTTCCTCCTTCTCCTTTTTGTCTTCCTCCTCTTCCTCCTCCCCCTCCTCCTCCTTTTTGTCTTCTTCCTCCTCCTCCTCCTCCTCTTCCTCCTCATCGTCCTCCTTCTCCTCCCCCTCTTCCTCCTCCTCCTCCTCCTTCTCCTCCTCTTCTTCCTCCTCCTCCTCCTCCTCCTCCTCCTCCTCCTCCTCTTTTTTGAGACAGAGTCTAGAGCTAGAGTCTCACTGTATAGCTCTGGCCACTTATTATATAGACTAGACCTGGCCTCAAACTCAAAGAAATCCATTCATTTGCCAAGTTGCTGGGATTAAAGGTGTGCGCCGCTGCCGCCATCACCCCCCGGCCTTGCATATTGTTTCTTATACCTGCACTATCCCTCTCTATCTGCCCAGTATGCTGACTCAGTTTATTCCTACTCACCCCCAAGTTCAAGTTCAAGGGTCTCTTCTCTAGGAAGTCTTCTTTGATGGCCCTCAGTTCCTATTATAACCAAGTTGGGTTAGGAGCGCCCCCTGTGTTTCCATGGCTCTCCAAGCACATGCATGTCCCTGAACCTACCACAGGGCTCTTTCTCACAAAATGGTGGGACTTAGCAGAAAACTGGTCTCTGTACCCTCAGTGCCAGGCCAGGCGTTTGGTACATACGTGTCGCCTGGATGAAGGCACCTGCTACGTGGTTACATGTATTGTCCAGCTGCTCTCTTCCCATCAGTCTGAGAACCTGTTTCTTCTCATCTTTCTGTGTACTGTGCCCCGAAAGCTAGCACAGGCCAGTCAGAAACTAAGCACCAGCGTGCCCATATTTAAGAGCTCCAGGTAGAGTGGCCTTATAATTTAGTACCTGGCTTCGAGGAGACTTTTTTTCTCATTATTTTTATTTATTTATCTTATGTGTATGTGTATACTAAGTGTATGACCACCACATGTGTGCAGAAGCCCACAGAGCTCAGAAGAGGCTTTGGGTCCCTGGAACTGAAGCCACAGACGTTGTGAGCCGCTGTGTGGGTGTTGGGGGCAGAATCTGGGTCCTCTGCAAGAGCAGTAAGTACATTTAATTGCTAAGTCATCTCTTCAGCTAAAATTGTATTATTTTTAATTGTGTGAAGTCATGTGTGTCTGAATGAGGGTGTGAACACATGAGTGTAGATACCTGTGGAGGCCAGATGAGCCCTAGGAGCTGGAGGAATAGGCAGTTGTGAGTCACCTGACATGGGTTTCAGTAACTGAATGTGGGCCTTCTACAAGGGTGGCACATGCTCTTAAATGCCGAGCCATCTCTGCAACCTCAGTCCCTACTTTTTTTTTTTTTTTTTTTAAGATAGAGTCTTACACTATAGCTTTGGCTGTTCTGGAACTCATTATGTAGACCAGGCTGGACTTGAACTCACAGAGATCTGCCAGCCTCTGCCTCCCAAGTGCTAAGATTAAGGGCATGTGTTATACTGTCTATACAACAGATAAAAACATTTTTTTTCTAAGTTGGATTCAACCAACTCTTGATGAATTAAATTCATGTACCCCATCCTCCAGGGCATGTTTTTAAAAATAGACTTCTAACTGCTGTAGCCGAAATAGAAAATTCTTGTTGGTGGTGCTGTTAAGGAAAGTCATCATATTACCTAAATCTTGTAAGTGTTCATGTGTGTGTGGGGGTACACACGTCAGTGTGTGTGTATGCGTGTGTGTATATGTGTGAGTGTGTGTAAGTGTGTAAATCAGAGGACAACCTCAGACATCATTCCTTAGCGTTTACTTCTTTTTGAGGCAGGGTTTCCCTCTGGTCTGGAACTCACCCAGTAGCCTGGGCTTGTCCTCCCCAGTGCTGTTCATTACATGGGTATGCCACCATGTCCAGCTTCTCCCGCCCCCCTCCCCACGCCTCCCTTTCTCAATATGCTGCCTCAGAAGATGGAATTCAGGGCAAGTTCTTCAGTGACTGAGCTCTTTCCCCAGCCCAGAGGTATTCTTAACTCCACAGGGCATGTAAACTCCAAGTTAGATGCCCAGTCTAGTGCCTTTTAGGAAGCGGTGTGAGATACTATGAGCTAAGCGTAGAGCAGCCTCTGGCCTCAGTTGCTATTTGGCTTGGAGTATCTGAGAGCCCATTATAGCAGTGGGCATGCAGAAATGGCCTAGACTTTGAGAATCAGTTGTTCTCATGGCCTGAGGTTTTCTCTCTTTCATTTTATATAGGAAATAGATTTTTGTTTTGAGCAGGCTTCTAAACCTATGTCCTCTTTGTGAGTTGTTGTTGACACTGGATCTGTAATAGCTGTGATTTAGAGAAACACGTCACTGGAACATGCTTGGGCATATAGTTTTTTGCTTGGTCTATAGTTTCTTGTTCCATGTTCTAGGTGAGCCCTCCATGTGGCCCAAGGGGTTTCCTTGATGACTCCAGATTTTGTCAAGGGGTACACTCATAAGATCCATTATCAGAGATCCCATGGACCTTATCCCACCCATAAGATGCCATGTTCAACATCTTCACCTAACCCCCTGACATTCATTCTTTACTCTCTTCCACCTGCCCCAAGACACAGTATTACTACATAGCCCTGACTGTCCTAGAATTCACCAAATAGACCAGTCTGGCCTCGAACTCACTGAGAACTCTACTGCCTCCTGAGTGCTGGACTTAAAGGCATGCACCATTATACTGGGCCAAGCTCCTGATGCCCTAGAAGGACATGCTTGGTTCTTCAGAGATATTTGCGTCTGAGCAACTATGACCAGGCTCCTGTAGCCCTAGGGATATGGACAGCACCCCTAACACACTGAGACCACAGAGGCTCTCCATTCTTCTGGCTCTCTGAGGACTGAAAGAGGAGAGACTTTATGGAATTGTCAAATCACCCAGAAAGCAAGATAATAATTACTTTCGGTAAATTCTGGGCTTGAGTTCCACTAAATACAGAGTTCAGTAGGCCTAACGGTGCCTAGCTTCCAACACAAACAGTATCCTAGTGGCAAAGAGAGCTGAAAATCTGGCCAGCAAAGCTGTCTGGCTTACAAGAGTGATGGACACCATGTAACTATGTATGCACAGGTTGTTCTGACCAGGATAGCTGGATAAACTATCCCTTCCCCCTCACCCGCCATTCTCAGTCTATGCTCCTCATCTTGGCTGTAAAACACAGTAGTGGGAAGTCTGATCTATTGGAACCCACAGGGGAATACCACTGCTCTGAAGTCTTCTGGTTGGCATGTGAGTTCCTTTTTCCATTTGTCCTAACAGTTAGAAGCATGGGGTTGAAGTGAGGTGACCAGGTGGCTGAAGCTGCCAACTCAGGGTTCCTGACTTGGTGGTTATAGTTTTGCATAATAAGTTATAATAGATGTCATTTGTCGACTGCTTGCCAGTGTTGGGCACAGTGTAAAAAGCTTGACATACATTATCTAATTAGTCACCCCAGTGACTTTCTGAGGTCAGGTCTGTTCTGATCTTAGGATAGATCACATTTCCAAAGGCAGCTGCAACAATTATCACCATCCTGCATGGGCCTTCTCAATGTGACCTTGCCAAGAATCAAGGCTTCATCGGATCTCTTGTGATTGCTCTGACCAGTAGAATAAGATCTGCATGATACTCAGAAACTCCAAAGCTAGGAAGTCAGTGATCTGATCACTTTATGCTCACTCTATAAGGGAAACAGGGTGCCTCATCAGAAGTCCCGCCGTAGCAATAAGACCGCCATAATGCAAGGATCTCCAAGCTAGCTAGCTATATGGAGAGGTGTCAGAGAGCAGGACACAGAGTCACGATTGTGGAATCGCACATGTGAGCTGAAGAAGTCACTGTGGGTGTCTCATGGCCAGCAGACACCTCAAGGGATAAGGAAGAGCTGTCCCTGCTGACCTCTTCCTAAATCACAGGATGATAGAGCACATGATTCGCTGTTGCTGTAAGCCACCAAGACAGCAGGTACATAGGGCAACTAAAATAGATCCTTACTAGACAAAGGCAAAAATAGAAGCTTAGAGGGTCCTATGACCAGTGAGGAGAGGAGCCCGGGGTTCAAGATCACAGTCTAAACACTTGTCCCAGATTCACAGAACTTCCCTGTCTAGAAGAAGAGAAAAGACAGAGGAAGACTTCTTTGTGCGTGGGGACGTTCTAGACCCTGCCCCAACTCAGCCCTTTTCTATACCCACCAAAAAAATAAACACACGGCCTTCTATAGTGGGGCTAGTCTCCCCCTTGCCACTCCCTCACATGCTGAGCCTTGTGATTCTTAAGGTGACATCAGTTTCTCTACAGAAGTCATTGAATTCCCTAGGGGTAGAGGCTGTGTGTCTTATGTTTCCAAAGCACTTGGTATAGCTCCTGGAACATGGTGAGTTCTTATATAGAGATATAAGATATATCAATATAGTTATATTGATATAGATGTATAAACATGCTAACATACACACACAGTCCAACAACGCTCTGTGACTAGAATAATGGGGAAGATGCCATGCTATCATGATGGGGCTTCAGACCAAACCAGACCAGAAGGTGGAGTTTAATTTAGTCGTCTCAGGAGCTGTGTGGGGTTTGGTCCAGGATGCCTGTGAATAGCTAAATCTATAGACGTAACTCTTTTACAGAAATAGATATCACATGTGCCTATGATCTATACATTCCCCCTGCATGTTTCCTTAACGCTCAATGACGTATCTATGGATGGCTTACCCATGATACCATGTGCAGCCCGCTCTAGAGATAATATATAGGTTGTCATTTAGGAAACACTGATAAGAAATATGGGCCACCCACAGGCAGAACAGGTGCAGTGTTTTTTCCTGAAGATTGATTGAATCCACAGATGGAGAAACCATGGATACAGGGGCTGACTGTAATTATTTTAATTACTAATAATTAGTAGTTGCAAGGCACCTGCTTGCAAACCGCATGCTGTGAGCCCGAGCTTACTAGGCGTCTGGGGCTGTGTGCTCCGGAGGCAGAGCTTGAGACAAGGATCTTGGAGCTTATAAACCGTTCCGGGATTACTCTCAGGAAAGAGGGATGGGCTGAGGAAAAGGAGACAGGGCAGGGAAGGTGGTAAGCAAGGATGTAGCCTCCTTGAAAACTGGCTACAGCCCAATACCATGGAAAGCGCTGTACAGCTGTTCCCACGTTGAGCTAGTAGACTGGGCTTTCAAAACCAACAGCCTGTTACCGCCTGGGTCAAGGGCATGGCCTGCCTTCTTGGATCAGGAGACTTCTGCTTGGCTGATGGCAAGTCTCTGAGGAAGCAGGGCAGCTGAGAAGGGACAGCTGCCACTCGTTAGCAGCCAACATTCCCAGCAGGGGCAGGTAAGGGTTATTTCCACAGGGCCCTGCCGTGTCCAGGACACTTGTTAGGTATGAGTCAGTTATCTGATGATGTTCAGAGGTTAGAAGATGCTTCAGGCACCTAAACCGCATCCTGTGGGAAGGAAGCCCCTTTGCAAGCTCTGAACTATGAGACATCAAACTGACAGTTAGACACAAAAGCCACCAGGGCCTTTCTTGGTACACTTACCAGAGCCCGCAAAGATTCCGTCTCAGCCTGGAGACTCTGGACTTGGCGCGAAGCGTCTTGTAACTCTACACCAAGGGCAGCGGCCAGCTTTTCTTCTTGGGTCTGGGATGCATGGACCACCTCTGTCTGTTGCTGTGGAGTGCCAGGTCTCAGGGTGAGCTGGGATGAGTTTGTAAATCTGAACCCACCTTCTTCCTTAGTTCCTTCTAAACGGACTCTCTGCCAGACTAAAAAAAAAAAAAAATACCTCCCCCCTTTTTATAAACCCGCTAACCAATTTGTATACAAAAAAACCCCTGTTTTGAACCTTTGATGCCTAAAAATAGAATAGCATTCAAAAAGATTTCCTAAAGACTGGAGCTCATGGTGAAGTACTTGCTTAGCATGCACATGACCCTGGGTTCAACCTCTGCTCGCTCACTCTCGCTCTCTCATATTGAAAACAGTAAGATGTCTCCTCTCCTCCTTAACAACTCTCCTGTTTCCAGTTTCTTATGCTTCCTTCCATAAATACTTCGTACTCTGACTGATGGCACAGATACCACCCGAGATCTAGAAAGGAATTTTGCTATTATGTGAACATTTCAGATCTATGCTTGCACGAGCTAAGGTGGCTACGATGTTACTAGCCAATGTTGCATATTTAATCTATCATCCATATGAACATCCTTATGCGGTCCACAACTGTATTTATAGGTCAATAGGCATTGCCGCCTTCTCTCGTTTGCTGCAGTATGTGTTAGCCATTGGTTTCTGCCAGCATATCGAGGCGAGTATAGTCTGAGCAGCCACATAGCATTGCCTTGTTTGGAGGTTCTATCATTTATTTAGACTTCCCTGTTGGTGGACATTTCGATGGCTTCCAGGTTTTCCCTATTTCCTACAATGGTGTAACGAATAGCCTTAGATGCCTTGCATTCCATCCGGGAAGGCATCTCTGCGGATAAATTCTTTAGATAAACTGTCTTTATGTGAAGACAGAGTCTTATTATGTGCCATCAATCTCCCAATCCTCCTGCCTCAACCCCCAAGTGCAGAGAGTACAAGTGTACAAATTATCCTTCAGAGAACTTGGCACCCTGGGAGACAGTGCCAGGTCCCCACACCTTCTTCAGACAAGGGGCTTCCTTGTGTTGATTCATTTTACTTTTATGTGTAAGTATTTTGCCTGCGAATGTGTACGAGCACCATGTGTGTGCTTGGTGCCCATGGAGGTCAGAAGATTGCACTGAATCCTTGAAAATGGACTTACAGGAGTCTGTGAACCACCATGTGGGTGTTGGGAAATGTACCCAGGACCTCTGCAAGAGCAACAAGTGTTCTTAACTGCTGAGCCATCTCTCCAGCTCCAGGTTTTCTCTCTGGATCTTTATTTCTGATAGTCATATTTTTCCTTTAAAAATTTTTTTTTAAAAAAAATTACACTATTTATTTGTATGTGGGGGGCATGTTCGTGTGGGTGCACACATGCCACAGCTTATGTGGGTGCACACGTACAATGGATGATTCCCATGGTGGTCAGGGGACACTACAGGAGCCAAGTCTCCTTCCACCACGTGGGACTGAACTCAGATCATCAGGCTCGGTGGCGAGTCCTTCACTGCTGGGTCATCTCTCTGGCCTCAGTCCCCTTTTTATTGTATAGACCAGTGCAGCTGCAGTTGTGAAGATGGGGGGTGGGGGGAAACTCTGGGGGCTGGACCTTTTTTCCAGAGTGAGGTGGATGGGTTCTGATTCCTTCCACTGCACTCAGGGAAGCAGGTCCCCTGCTGGTTGATGATAAAATGAGGTCACTCTCTTTTTTCAGTACATTCTGATGTGCTATCTCTGAGCCAATGCTGTAGGCCGAGAGGTCAAGGAAGCCTTTATGGTCCCAGGCCCTGAAAAGGCGAGACTCAGTGTATTCATTTAGGGTATATGGTAAGATTCAAATATATTGACACCCAGGTTTTGAAATCTTGGCTCCATTTCTGGATTGGGAGAGCTTGCTAACATATTGAAATATGGTGAAGATTTTCACACTCAAAAATGATAAGTACGGGGCTTGAGAGATGGCTTAGTGGTTAAGGGCATTTGTGGCTCTTGTAGAGGACCCAGGTTTGGTTTCTCGTACTCACACAGGGGCTAATGACCATCTGTCACTCCAAGGAGATTTGATGCCCTCTCCTAACATCCAAGGGCATCAGGCATGCAAGTGGTACACACATACATGCAGGTAAAACACCCACCCATACACATAAAATAAAATAAAATAAAATAAAATAAAATAAAATAAAATATAAAAATCTTTTAGGAAATACACCTCTACTCTAATCCCAAGCACTTGTGATTCAGAGGCAGGCTTTGAATTTGAGGCCAACCTGGTCTACACAGTGAGTTCCAAGCTAATTAAGCATACATAGTGAGACCTGTCTCAAAAGACCCAACACACACACACACACACACACACACACACACACACACACACCCCTTGGCTAATCAGTGAGAGATCTTATATCAAAGATAAGGTGGAGAGCAACTGAGGAAGCTACCAACATTGACCTCTGGCCTCCCCATATGCACCCACACCTGAACACACAAACACACACATGTTATAATCATAATCAATTACTTAGGGCCTGAACTATTGGGGGAAAAAATAAAGGAAGAATGAGGAATTTTTTTTTTTTCGAAAGCTGACCACTTTTCTGATCACCATTGCCAGTCTCACTATGATGTAAAGCTGTGGGGTGAGGACTGAATGGGCTCTTAGGGGAGGAGGGAGAGTATAGCAAGCAAGCAGTGACATGCTCTGATGTCAGACATGGTCAGCGTTCCGATAGCTTGTGCACCCAGGCTGAGCTTCGGGAGCTCAATGTGTTGCCTGCCTTTCCCCAAGCACTTGCTGTGGGTTTGAGAGTCATGCAAGCTCTCTGCTTTGACCTAGAAGTGAGCGACAGCCTCGCAAGAGCACAGGTGTGCTTTCCAGACTTCACAAGATCATGACTGTGACTGTGTTGTGTTCTTTGTCACGGAGCAAGGCAAGCCTCGGCTCCTGGGGTCACAAGGGCTCCTGATCAAAAGGGGAGAGGGGTGGTGGCACTGCTTTAGAACAGCAGTTCTCAACCTGTGGGTCACGACCCCTTTCACAGGGGTTACCTGAGACCATTGGAAAACACAGATATTTAAACTAAGATTCATAACAGAAGCAAAATTACAGTTATGAAGAAGCAATGAAAATAAATTTATGGCATGAGGGATGGTGCTAAAGGATCACAGCATTAGGAAGGTTGGGGACCACTGCCCTAGAAAGACCCTGACAGCAGCCCTACTGTCTTCACAGACTCTCCATCCTCACAACCTTTAAGATGTTTCTCGCTCATTCTTAAGAGAGTGAATTGCAGTCTCCCACCTATGTGATCTTTCGGTCCGTCTGAGCCTAGCAGTTGAGTGTTAATCCCGACCGGGGGTGTGATGGCGAGCATCTGTAATCCTAGCACTTGGGGATGGAGGCAAGAGGAGCAAGAAGGAGTTCAAAGACATCCTCCGCGCCATAGATTATCCAAGGCCAGCCTGGGCTGCAGGGGACCCTGTCTCAAAACAAGAACAGTAGAGAACCAATAAAGAATACTGATCCTGCACTCAGACTACAGCTCTGCTGCTTTCTACACGTGCGGGCTTAGGTAAGTTTCCTATCTACTCTGTGCCTCAGTTTATTCAGGAATGGATGAAAATCAGAACTCCTATCTGGATGAATTGAGAGCTTCTCTAGCAAATGCTTGGCTGTCTCTGTCACATGGTAATCCTCAGGCAATGCTCTATTCTAGCGTTTTCCCGGCAAGTCTCATCTTGCTGTTTGGAATGGGGGCCTTTCTGTCTACTCCTGTGTCCTACCCCGTCAACCTCCTCACTGGGTGGTAGGAATTGGGTGTGCAACCTACTATTCCTCATGCCTTCTGGGTAGCTTAATGGCTCTTCACACCTAGGGCATACTCCACACCCTTCATGGTCAACAACGTGGTCAACAACATGGGCCCAGGACATGCTGGGGACTAGAGGAAAAAGAGGGCCTCCTGTGAACAGGACTAGACCAGATCTTGTCTCCATTAGGAAGATGGACTACTATGCTATTAAGCCTTATAAACCACTTTGGTGTCCTGCAGTACCATATTCTATTTAGCAGCAGAGAGCCTTTAATAGGAAAGCTATGTATCCCTAACTTAACATCTCCCCCCCCCCCCCCCCCCCCCCCCCCCCCCCGCTGCCCAATGCAAGATTTTATTTGGGAGAAGTCTGGAGACCAGTCAGCCTGCCTCAGTGATGCAGGGCTTCCTCGGGGTTGTATTAGAAAGTAGTGTGACGTGCCAGGCAGTGGTGGCACATGCCTTTAATCCCAGCACTTGGGAGGCAGAGGCACTTGGGAGGCAGAGGCAGGCGGATTTCTGAGTTCGAGGCCAGCCCGGTCTACAGAGTGAGTTCCA
>NW_022196906.1:97087992-97092883 GCF_008632895.1 Mastomys coucha
AAAAAAAGAAAGAAAAAAAGAAAGTAGCGTGACTCTAAGTGAAACCTCAACATGAGCTCAACATTCTGCTGGCCTGGTTAGGCAGGGTCTCATGGCTCCTTGAGTGGACACAAGAGCCGCCTGGCTTCTCAAGCTGTTCTCTGGGGTGGAAAGCCAATTCCCAGACCGTGTGGAATCTGCCAAAAGAAACAGCTGAGCTAATGGCCTCGTGCACTTGCTGCCCCTGCCTTGCATCTAGGATGTAATGGAGCATACTGTATGCTAAAAGCAAGAGAAGAAACTCACCCACGGGCCAAAAATAGATTTTTCTTAATTATTGGAGAAGTCTAAATTATAGTATTTTTGTCTTTGCTTATTAAGATCATCTTCCTCTTAAGGGACTTGTTTGCTTGTCTCCTAGGAGATGGCTGTATGTGGCATATGAGTGACAGAACCTTAATTCCACAGGGATGATTTGGGTTGCCTCATCTTTGACAATCTCTTATTTTAGAAGTAGTATCTCTACACCTTTTATGGAAGCAGCCAATCAAAAAGCATCTACGAGATACTCTGAGGTCAGGCAAATCAGGAAGCAAGGGAAAAGCATCCTTTCGAGATGGAAACTTTGTATTCGAAGCACCAACCGAAGCCTCACAGGTGGCTTGAGCTCCCCCCATGGGTTCTGAGTGCTGGAGTGGATGGGGATCCTTTAGTGGACAGTGAGAAGGGAGCCGGCCATTCTACTGCTGGTGACTGACACCTGCAGACCTGCGACTGTGTAAAGATGGGCCCAAGGTGGCCTTTCAATGGCTGTTTTCTTCAGTAAAGAATCAAAGGGCAGGAGGAAGTGACTTCAACAGGAAGTCTCTATTTCTCTTTCAGAAGCTACTCTGATTATCTTCCCCCACCCAGCAGAACCACAAATGTAGTGTGCCATGGGAATCTAGGACTGGAACACACACACACACACACACACACACACACACACACACACACTCACACACACACATACTCTCTCTCACACACACACAAACACACACTCACACACACACAAACACACACTCACACACACACACTCAAACACACTCACACATATACACACGCTCATGCACACATTCACGCACACACACACTCATACACACTCACACACACACTCTTACACAAATATTCACACATACTCTTTCTCCTTACATCACAGTCACACATACACCCTTTACTTCACACACAAACACACACACTCAAACACACACATTCACACACACTCATGCATACACATTCACACACACACACTCACACACATACTCATTCTCACACATACACTCTCTCTCCTTACATCACAGTCACACACATACACCCCTTACTTCATACACACATACTCACACACACATTCACACACACTCACACACTCACATACACTCACACACACACTCATACACACATACACACTCATGCACACACACATACTCACACACACACTCACACACACTCTCTCTCCTTACATCACAGTCACACACATACACCACTTACTTCACACGCACACAAACACACACGCATACACACACACACACACACACACACACACACACACTCACCTTACAGCCCAGAAATGTGAGTGACTGATCTATCCTCTTTACTTTTTTTTTTTTAAAGCAAGTTCTCACTCTACAGCTCAGTATAGCCTTGAACTTGCAGTGAACCTCCTGTTTCAAGCTCCTGAGTGAGGTGGTAATAGGTATGCACCACCATGCCTGGTTGACAGAACTGATTTATATGCTATAAAAAGAGCCAGTGCAAAACTAAGAAGTCCAGAACATACACAAAGATGGCAAAAGGCATGATCTGGCGCTACACATGAAAGCAAATCTGTATGAGATCCAGCATATCAGAAGGAGGTCTGCCTCCTTAAAGGACGGGCAATGCATGTAAGAGGTACACTGAAGACTTCTTACCTAAAATAATAGGTGCACAGCGTCAGTGAGGATGCGGGACAGGGGGCCTCTCAGGTGGATTTCTGTTAGGAATGTCAATTCTTGTCCCACTCTATAGTCTCACAGTGTTGAGACTGTCACTGACCAGAAACCTCATAATTTATTTCAATCTACACTTCTCTTCATTTTTTTTTTTTTTTTGTTTTTTTGTTTTTTTGTTTTAAGATTTTCGAGACAGGGTTTCTCTGTGTGGCCCTGGCTGTCCTGAAACTCACTCTGTAGACCAGGTTGGCCTCAAACTCAGAAATGCGCCTGCCTCTGCCTCCTAAGTGCTGGGATTAAAGCCGTGCACCACCACCGCCTGGCTCTCTTCATTGTCAATAGTGTGTCCAGTCCATCATCTTGACCGTCAGAGGCCTGATGGCTGCACCTTAGAGAAAGTTCTTGACCACAGATGCCTCAAGCTGCCCCGAGGCAGTGTGGATCTACTGTCTGAGCACAGCAGAGTAGGGATATGTTTCTTAAGGGGTTGAAGCTCCAGGGACAAAGTTGTCCTGTCTGTCTGTCTGTCTGTCTCTTTCTCTCTCTCTCAACCTTGTGGCTACTAGCTTGGAGTGGTGGGAATGAAGTAAGACCTCAGGAGGTGGCATGGGCAGCAGGCTTTGGCCAGAGGGACCACAACCATGAGGAAGAGAGGATGGCCTAACAGAGCTTGCTGGCAGAAGGTGACTGTACCCCCAGCCTAGGGTAAGGGAGCAAAGGCTTGCCCACGCCCAGGCTGGGACTTTGGACACAGAAGAGAGGGCCTCTCATCCCCCAGGGGATGTGGCTGAAAGTCAGGGCACGAGAGGCAGATGATGGTCTCTGCTTTGGTGGTAATGGTGTGGAGGGTGGGGTTCTCCCCTGCCTTTGCCCTCTAAGATCAGCTCATGACCAGGACGTGTTATAGAACAGGAATCAACGACTTTTGAAGGTATCCTTCTGCCTCCAAGTTGGTTAAAGTACATGAGAAGTTAAGAGCGTCTGGATAGGATGGATTTCATCAGACCAAGGGCCTAACACGCATGATGTTGTTCTGTTGGTTTATCAGAGCATTGGATCTCTTTTTAAAACTGGTTTATTTTAGGCATGAATGTTTTTCCCCATATGTCTATGCACCATGTGCATGCTTGGTACCCTTGGAGGCCAGAAGAGGGTATTTGGTCTGTTGCAACTTGAGTTAGAGTTGTGAGCTGCCATGCCAGTGCTGGGACCTGAACTGTCTACCAGGCAGCCATTGCTTTTAACCACTGAGCAGTCTCTCCAGCCCTGCCAAAACATAATACCTTTAAAAGTATCTTTTGGGCTGCCCAGGGTAGTGACATTTTAGAGAATTCTGGAATTTTGGTTTCCAAAAAAAAAACCAACCAAACCAAAACCAAAACCAAAAAACAAAGAAACAAACAAAAACCAATCAACCAACCAACCAACCAACCAACCAAACAAACAAACAAACAAACCCGCAGAAGTCTAACATGCTTTCATTTTAATCCCAGGTGTAGGAATGTGAGGATGCTCTGGACTGCCCACAGCAGCTGATTGTGATTTGCATCATGCTCTAGCATAGACATTCCCCTTAGCTGCAGACAGTTTCTGTGATTGTGTGACATAGGGAATTCTGGGAACTTTACAGAGGGAATATAAATGCTAGGTCCCTGAGATGGGACTTGGTGGTGGTTGGTCCTTCAGGGAGCTTGGATGTAGTTTGTTAGTAGTCGTTTTTCACAGAAGAAACAAAAGGAAGGAAGTTAGATTTAGGAATCTCTCTCTTCTCTCTTTCTCTTTCTCTGTCTCTGTCTCTGTCTCTGTCTCTCTGTCTCTGTCTCTCTCTCTCTCTCTCTCCACCCACCCATACTTCTTTCTCTCCTATCTAGTGGTAAGGGATGAAACCAGAAAGGATAAAAGGTAGAAAAAAGAAGAACCCACAAATTAGGAAAAACAAAAAAACAAAACAAAACAAAACAAAACAAAGATGTTCCCTGCTATGCCTCCAGAGCACCGTTTTCCTGTTGGCCGAAGGCCACAATAGAAATGCTTACATTCTATTACATAAACTTCCATGGGATTAGGGAAACCCCAGACTCTCCTTCCTTTTCTTTCCTCCTTCCCACCTCCTCTCCCATTCTTTCCATGAAATATATCTGTAAAATGGGCATTGCTGTGGTCTGAATGTGGAGACACTGCACAAACGTGTGCTGAAGGCTTGGTCCCTAGTTATGGGTCCTTTAGGAGGAGGTGGGGGAGGGCCCCTGCTCCTGGGTGAGCTCTCTGATCTGTTTAGGAACTAAGTAGCAGGTTGGAAAAGGTACTCGTGCTATTGTGACATAATGAAACATATTTTGGTCTTTATCTCTGGCTCCCAGCCAGAGCTCTTAAAACCCTGGCAACTTCCTAGCTGATGAGACCTGAAGTAGCATTCTCAGCTATGATTAGTTTTTGTTTCTAGATCCTGAAATAGCTCCAAGGTGAAAAAAAAAAAAGGTGTGTTTTTCTATCACTGGTAACAAACCTCTTTCAACAACACCCAAGTTTATATTAAAGAGATGTCTTTGGCAAGACCTTAAAGGGTGTGGGGGGTTGGTGCCCCACCTCCCTTCCAGTGATTAGAAGCTAGAGTTTTCAGCCTCATTCTTGACTCAGGGAGGGGAGAGGGCAGTGAATCAATGAAAGCTGACTTAATTGCTAATGATGACTTAATCAATTGTGTCGAGAATGAAGGCAGCGTGAACCACTGAGAGCCAAGCATCATCCAGAGAGCTTCCAGACTGGTAGGCAGTGGAGGGATGGGGTAGGTGGGTCTCCTGGAGAGGACACAGTTCTGTAGCTCCATTACACATATGACCTCAAGCATCTCTCCCACTGGACTGTTTTGAATTGTGTTTGTTATAGAACCAACAAAAAACCAAGGTAGGCAGCATTTCTCAGATAGCTGAGCGTGTCCTTTG
>NW_022196906.1:97092893-97108940 GCF_008632895.1 Mastomys coucha
ACACACACACACACACACACACACACACACACACACACCCCAGAAAGAGCTGGCAATAGTTGCAACAGATGCTCACCCATGTGTCTTTACCTCTTGAGCCTTCAATGGTTAGTGTTCCTGGCTCCCCACTGTTGACTCTGCCTCTAGGCTAGAGCTTGCCCTGAAGCCTTGGGAAGGTCACTTGGCTAGCAGGTAGCTGAAGTATGAATGTCCCTGCCCCTTGCTGCCTCCTTTGGGTATTCTGCACCATTTCTCAGCATCCCTCTAAGCTGCTCCGATCTCAGCTGTTCATAAGGCAGCCTTTGTTGCTTCTCCCACCCCTGACTCACCCACTAATTCCGAGTAAATCACCACCACTCCAATATTTATCTCAAGATCTGCTTCTGGGGGAGCATCCACTAAGACATAAATTAATCACGTTAATTAATTTTCAGCCTCCTTGGGCTGAAAGATAATTAAATGCTTGTTTTCCTTCCCTTTCCGAAGGCCTTTGGAAGCAGGGCTGAGCCATTCAAGTTTGGCTTTGCTGTCAAGTAGCAGACGAGAGAAGCTGGGGCAGGCAAATGTCAGCCCCTGAGGGTACAGCCACAGCCAACAAAGCTATTTATTGCAGGAATCCTGGCTGTCAGTTCTGATCTCTGTTGACAATCAGAGGAATTCTCTCGTTCTGCAAATATTTTCTGAGTTCTGCGTCTCTGCAAGAGGCCCAGGCAGCGCTGGCCAAATGAAAACAAATCCTGTCTGTCTTCCATGAGATGTAGCCTTCCGACTGCTCTATTAAAAACACTAATGAATCTGTTCAGAATTAATGTTTGAGTTAGTGTTGAGCTGACAGCCATTCTCAGATGAGGGTTGAATGATAATGGCCAGTTTTGTGGGGTTTTAAATTTTTACGATAGGCAGGGTTTATTTCTGATAATGATAATGACCCAGTCCATTCTTAAAGAGAAAATCACTCAGGGTGGTGTAGACCCCAGCAGTGCTTGGAGGGAAGTCAGGTGGCAAACTGGGGTTTAGCTTTGGCAATGGAGCTGGGAAAGACATAGCCAGCCAGGTATGGTGGTGCATACCTACAATTTTTTTTTTTTTAAATTTTTCCATTATCTCATTTCTCAGTGGTTTTCCTTCTCTTTCTCTCTCTCTCTCTTTCTTTCTTTCTTTCTTTCTTTTTCTTTGAGACAGGGTTTTTCTGTATAGCCTGTTTTTCTGTATGTCCTGGAACCCACTTCTGCCTGTCTCTGCCTCCCAAGTGCTGGGATTAAAGGCATGTGCTACCACTGCCCGGCTTCTTTCTATTTTTAAGTTTTTCTCCCATGCATTACATCCCGACCACAGTTTCTCTTCCTTTCCTCTTCCCAGTCCTCCTCCTCACCTCTCCTCTTTTCCAGATCCACTCCTGGTTTCCCTTCAAAAAAAAAGAGCAGACCTCCTAGGGATATCAACCAAACATGGCGTAACAGGTTACAATAAGCCTAAGCACAGACAGACCCTCATACCAAGGCTGGATGAGGCAACCTGGTAGGAGGAAAAGAGTCTCAAGAGCAGGACTGTGTCAGAGGTACCCCCACTGCCACTGTTAGGACTCCCACAAGACACTTGGCCTCACAACTATCACGTCTATACAGAGGACCTAGCTCAGACCCAGAGAAGCCCTGTAACTGCTGCTTCAGTGTCTCTCAGCCCATACGAGCCCTGCTTAGTTGATTCTGTGGGCTGAGTTCTCATGGCACACCTGTAGTCTTAGCACATGGGAAGCTGAAGCAGGAGGATGGGAAGAGCAGGTGTAGCCTGGGCTACACAGGGAGACCCTATTTCAAACAAGCAAATGGACAAGGTGGGTGTGGTGGTAAACACCTGTAATCCTAGCACTTAGGCGGTTGAAGGAGAAGCGTCCAAAGTTCTAGTGTGGGACTGGAGATATAGCTCAGTGGCTATGAGTACTCACTGCTCTTACAGAAGACCTGGGTTTGGTTCCCAGCACCCATATGGTAGCTCACAATTGCCTATGATTCCAGTTTCAGGGGATCTGGTGCTCCTCTTCTGATGTTCCCTGGCACTGCATGCATGTGGTGAACATATATACACTCAGGCACACACACATATACATTAAATAAATAATGACGAGTTCAGGGTCATCACTGGCTACATATAGAGTTTGAGCTCAGCTTGTGGCATATGAGACCCTGCCTCAAAAACATAGAGGAAGAAAAGAAGGAAGAAATGGGAAGGAGGAAGAAGAGGAGGGAGAAGATGTTGATGCTATAGAAGGAAGATCCTTGGATGAGGATCCAGGAGAGTTGAGCCTGGTGCAACCAATCAGCCGAGTGATCTTGGGGACTCCCTTGCATGCTCTGGGCCTCAGTTTTCTCAGCTCTTAAATATAGCTAGGTACTCGAGGGACTGGTGTTAGATGGTCCACAGGTCACAAAATATTCATAAATCTCTTTTAAAAGAGCAAGCTCAGGCCCATGGTTTGATTTCACTTTGCCCTATGGAGTTATATCTTCCAACAGATAGAGTGGGGGTGGGGAAAATAGGATTGGAGAAATAGGGGTGGGGTAGGAGTGACTATTTGAGGGGTACAGATTTGGGGAAGGTCCTTCTGGAATGGTACTGATAGTCCTTGGAGGATCAGAGGATGGAGTAACAGAGGCAAACGCTGAGGGGGTCTTCCTTCTTTTGTCTTTTGGCAGCTTTTAGGACCAGTCCTCAGGGCTGAAGGAAGGTTGGAATTATCCAGAGGAGGGCTTTACAATAACCACAAATAATATGAAATATTTTGACGTAACTCTAACCAAGCAAGTGAAAGACCTGTATGACAAGAATTTCAAGTTGCTGAAGAAAAAAAAATTGAAGATATCAGAAGATAGAAAGATCTCCCATGCTCATGGATAGGCAGGATTAACATAGTAAAAATGGCCATTTTACCAAAAGCAATCTACAGATTCGATGCAATTTCTGTAAAAATTCTGACACAATTCTTTACAGACCTTTAAAGAGCAACTCTCAACTTCATATTAAAACAAACAAACAAACAAACAAACAAAACAAACCCAGGATAGTTAAAACAATCTTGTACAATCCAAGAACTTCTGGAGGAATCACCATCCTTGATTTCAAGCTATACTACAGAGCAATAGTAATAAGAAACCATAAGGTATTGGCATAAAAACAGGTTGATCAAGGAATAGAATTGAAGACCCAGAAATAAACCCACACACCTATGGACAAATTGACAAAGAAGCCAAAACCATATAATGGAAAAGGAGAGCATCTTCCATAAATGATGCTGGTTTAACTGGGTATCTGCATGTGGAAGAATGCAAATAGATCCATATTTACCACCCTGCATAGAACTCAGGTCTAAGTGGATCAAAGACCTCAACATAAACCCAGATACACTAAATCTAATAGAAGAGAAAGTGAAGAAATACCTTGAACTCATTGGCACAGGAGACAAATTACTGAACAGAACACCAATAGTTCAGGCACTAAGATCACCAATAAATGGAACCTCATGAAACTGAAAAAGTTTTGCAAGGCTAAGGACACCATCAATAGGACAAAATGGCAGCCTACAGAATGGGAAAAGATCTTCACCAACCCTACATCCAACAGAGGACTGATATCAAAACATATAAAGAACTCAAGGAATTAGACATCAACAAATCAAGTAACCCAATTGAAAAAAATGGGGTACAGAGCTAAGCAGAGAATTCTCAATAGAGGAATCTCAAATGGCTGAGAAGCACTTAAATGTTCAACATCTTTAGTCATCATGGAAATGCAAATCACAGAACTTAAAAAAAAAGATTCTCTCTCTCTCTCTCTCTCTCTCTCTCTCTCTCTCGTGTGTGTGTGTGTATGTGTGTGTGTGTGTGTGTATGTGTATGTATGTGTGCACACTCGAGGGTGCATCAGAAGCCAGAGGAGGATACTGTATCTCCTGGAGCAGCAGGTACTGGAGGATTACAGGTGTGAGCTGTCTGACACGGGTGCTGGGAACTAAACTCAGGTCCTCAGGAAGAGTAGTATGTGCTCTTAATCACTGATCCCTCACTTCAGCCCTGAGAACTTTTATTAATAATAACTTAAAAAACCCATAAAGTCTTCCTGCTTCTTCTGATTAAGTTGTTCTGGAATGGATCCTGGATCTTACAGTTTCTGAGATGATTCTGCTGGGCAGTAGGCGCTGAAAGTCATTAACTGAGCGCCAGCACCAGCCAGCTGCTTGCCTCTTTGAACAAGCTCACCTGGCTTTTCCAGTTCCTTTACATGGTCCTTTCTCTCTTTTCCAAGTCCCCGGGTGAGTGGCAGGGGCAGACCTGAAGGACAAACTGTCTACAGTCTATTTTCTAGTTGACTCTTTTGTTATGTTTCATACAATTTGCCTTTTTTTCCTCATTAATATAATTCAGGCTACTTAGGAAATTAACTTGAGCAATACTCAAAAGAAAGAAAAACATCTCGAAGCATCTTGAAGCCACCTATTCAAAGCTGCTGCTGCAGCTACCATGTGAGCCTCATTTTTGGAGATGCCTGGTCTCCCCTTGAGAACAGTGTTCTACTGTCTATGGCAGGAGATGGCAACAGCTGAAAGGCCAAGTCTAGTTCCCTTGCTGGTTCAATAATTTGTTTTTTGAGATTGGTCTTATAAGTAGCTATATAGAAGAGGCTGGCCTTGAACTCACAGATATTCATTTGCCTGTGTCTCCCAAGTGTTTGGATTAAAAACATGTGTCCCCATACCCCGTTATAAATAAAGCTTTATTAGAACACAGGAATGCTTGCTGCTGTGTTTTGTGTCTGGCTGCTTTTACACTATAGGGGCAAAGCTGAGAGGCTGCAACAGAAATCACCTGGCTTCCCAGGTGAATCTAAAGTACTCAATGTTTAACAAAAAAACTTCTTGCCAGTCCCAGTATATACCATTCTGCAATTGCTTTTCTTCCATTTTATATTCCATGGGCTTCCCCCTTGTTGTTATAATTACTTCATTTCTAATAACAGGTTTCATTGCATACAACGTAGTTGTCGGTGACGGTATAGGTTCTTCTCTTATGATAAGACTGTATTTTTACCACCTTATAATGAAACCCTTAAGATGCTTCATGGAGTGTGTTTGGACATAAACTCTCTCTCTCTCTCTCTCTCTCTCTCTCTCTCTCTCTCTCTCTCTCTCTCTCTCTCTCTCACACACACACACACACACACACACACACACACACACACACACTATCCCTGAGCTACATCACAACCCTTTGTATTCCTAATGTGTTCTCTAAGATGGCTGTCCAGATTGTTGATGTACAGCAGGGTACAGGCAGCAGGTAGGACCATACAAACACTTTTGATACAGGCAATAGCATCCCTTACTCGAAGGCTGGATAGAAACTTAACTCTTTGATGACACAGTGGAGAATCTTTTACATGTGTTTTCCAGAATTGAACATTGCCATTTTAAACATTTCCTTATTTCAGAGAGGCAAATGAGCATTATTACTTTATTTGCATTTCTCCTCTTTCCACAGGGACTGAGCTTGTTGCTAAATGGCTACTTTTCTTCTACATGCTGGCTGACTCCATCTTGCTTGACCTCCTCCTTCCCAGGACCCAGAGTACCCCTGGCTGGTCTCTTACCTTAGCTTGGAGCAAGGCTCCTGCTTCTGCTCGGTTCTTTTCCACATCTCTCTCCCACTGAACTCGGATCGTCTCAAGGACATCATCCAGGCCAGTACCCATGGGAACATCTGTTTGCTCCAGCTCAGATCCTGCCAGCTGTTTGTACAGAACCTTCACATCCTGAAAGCAACAGTGGACACCTTGAGTAAACTCCAGGGAGGAAAGAACAGGCTGGCTCTGTGGGCACTGCTTGGCTGTTCATTCATTCATTCATTCATTCATTCATTCATTCATTCATTCACTCACTCCATGTATCTACCTACCTACCTACCTACCTATCTATCTATCTATCTATCTATCTATCTATCTATCTATCTATCTATCTATCTATCTATCTATCTATCTTGTGTCATGCATGGGCACCACAAAGACGAGCAAAGTCCCAGGTCTTCTAGGTGTAGGTATCATTTTCTTTTCTCAAGGAAGCATTTCTTAGATTAGATCCTCACAAGCCCATGCCCAAGGTAAATGGAAGTTGGGCATAATGTCAGGATATACTAAAGGAGATTAAAATTCATTCTAGAGTCTAAGGAGCTGCTGCTGGAGCGTGGTGTTCAGGAACTGAGCCAGGAACAGGAAGAAGCAGGTTTCCAGTCACTGGTCAGCTTCAGGTTGGGCACAGGAGGAACTTCGCAGTATGACCATGGGCAGTGAGGTGTGACTGTCAGTGTGGAGCACCCTCAACCATGAATCAGAGTGAGGCACACGTTGTGTCTTCCTGCAGGTGACATGACCACATCCCTGCTGGAGGTGCCCTCTGGTCCTGTCACTTAAAGATACAACCTTCTTTTGTTAATGACCGTGTGGGAGCCACACATGCACCTATCTTTAGAATTATTCAGTTTATCCTGTTCATGCAGTGTTAAAAAAAAAAAATCTGAAATAGAACACTTTAGGGAGATGGTCTCTCCAGTCTCAACTATTTCTAACAGTCACGTCTGCTTTGCTTCCACTTAGCTACTTTCCTGGCTCTCGAAGACATTTAGGTTTGAGACTTTGGGGGCTGGAGGGGGTGGGGATACTGCGACACATGACAAAGACTTTAAAGTCTTTTACTATCATTTTCCCTGGGTGAGCCAGAGAAGAGTCCCCAAGACCAGTGTTAGAAGAAGGTTACAACCTCCCAGGTGAGTGCCTTGCTTTGGGGGTGGGGGCAGGCTAGCACCCCCAGCCCCACTCACCTCTTCATAGCTTCTTGACAGGAAGCCCAACTCGTCTTTCAGGCTTTCAATTTGATGCTCCAGATCCGTCTTTGTCAAATTAGCTTCGTCGATGACTTTGTACAGGGAGCTTACTTCCTCCTCTGCTGCCTTCCTGAACGGCTGCTCATTTTCATATCTGCAGACAAAGGGACTTAATCAGTGGGGCTGGGCAGTGCCCAAGGGGGAAACAAACCAGATTGTTAGGTATTACTCAAAGGCCCACATGTAATAGGCAGCGAATGCTGAAAGCCAGTTTTCCAGTAGCTTTGGGGACCCTGTTACTGCTATTGCTGCAGAAAAATTCGCAGGAAAACATGAGCAGCCAGCTAATGGGGAACACAGCTTTGTGAGGCCTTTGGAGCCTGGTATTCTAGGGAAGGCTGCTTCAGGAGTTCACGTCACAGAAAGGCAATATGACATCTTTGTCATGATTCTGAGAGTCCTCTTTATCATCCAAGGATCTTCTGCCATCATTGAAGACCTGCTAAGTATAGGCAGGCTATCGAGAAATGGACACTATGCTGCAATTCTACACAGTGGTTACAAAGTCAAAGGGTGAAGGAGAAGCCAGGACAAGAAGCGGGCACAGAGGTGGAGATGAACTCTACCAGAGCACATACTTCACTTTACCGACAGGGGGCACTGCCACCCAGCTCCGCCCGTATCTACTGTGAAGAGAGGTGCTTCTGGCTCTCTTGGTGTGTGGGGAGTGGGATAGGAAGCACAGATTTAATTATGCAGAGATTTAAGTGACAGATCAGTAGTAGAATACTTTCCTAGCCTGTGAATGTTAGGAAAGTATTCTACACAACCAATGAAGCAGACAAAACAACAAAAAGCAAACAGCTTTTTAAATAATGAGTCTATGTTTGGACACACATACCAAAACTGGGGTTTTGACCCTTAGCCCTTCTTTCTGACTAGCACCTGACATCTTTGCTGACTTCTCCTGGTCCACTCTCCTCATTCCATGGCTGCCCCATCCAGCCAACGTCCCTATCTTGCCTCCATATGTCCATAGGAAGACAAAACCCACATCTCTATTCCAAGCAGCCTTCAGGTTTTAGAGGTGTAAGTCTTCACTTAAAAAAGTATGTGTGTGTTTCAGGGGGGACAGGGGACTGGGGACTGAGCACACCACCGAGCAAACACTATCTCTTTAGCGTCACCCTAACCCCTGTAATGGACTTTAACATTCAGAATGCCCAGCAACAGTTCTTTGACAACTTTTGTGACAGGTGATTTTGTTGGGGCATCTGCTTGTATGTTCCCAGTGCTGGGCCACTCATCCCAAGGCTGATGGTCCATTGGTGCAAAGCTCTAAGCACTGCTCATTTCTCTGTGTAAAAGCTTAAACCTCCAGTCCTGTAGAAAGGTGAGTTTGACACTGGGAATACCCAGAGTCATGCCTCTAGCAGACCTACAAAGATGTAAAGTGAGGGTCCAGGGAAGATCTCGTCTGCTGTGGGTGGTCCTGATGTTGTTAGTTTTCTGATGTTAATTCTGCTTCCTCAAGAGGGGCTGCCCCCAATGAGCTGTTGATCACATATTCAGATGCTCTCATGTAAACCACCTCCCCATTCTAACTGGTCAATAGAGGGCAGAGCCTGTGACTGGGCAGGGGAGGGGAAAGGTGGGACCAGAGGTTTTGGGGAGTAAAGGTGAAGAACCAGAAGGGAGGAGAGAGGATGAGAGAAGAGGAGGGAGCCATGATGGAGCAGAACCATGTGACCAGGAGAAACCACAAGTAGCAAAGGGTCTTTTAGCTGGTGAATAAGTTAGTATAGTGTTAGAGCTGACCAATCTAGGCATATAGCTTATATTTATAACTGGATTGTGTGTGTGTGTGTGTGTGTGTGTGTGTGTTTAAAGGGCTTATTGGGGTTGGAAATTCCAGCAACACTGGCCAGCACAGTGAAATCCCGTCTCAAGCCAAGCATGTTGGGTCATGCCTACAGTTGTGACCCTTGGAAGTTGGAGGGGGAAGGGTCAGTACTTCATGGTTATCCTTGGCTATGTAGTGAGTTCAAGGTCAACCTGAGCTCCAAGAGACCTTATCTCAAAAAACAAAATAATGAAGGAACTGAATCAAACCAAACCAAACCAAACCAAACCAAACCAAACCAAACCAAACCAAACCAGAGCTGTTGAGGTGGTATAATAAAGGTGCTGCCAAGCCTCATTACCCAAGGTTAGTCCCTGGAAACCACATGGCACAAGAAGAGAACCAATTCTTACATGTTGTATTTCTTCCATATGTGTGTCATGGCAAGTGTATACACACACACACACACACACACACACACACACACACACACACAGAGTAATTTTTATTTAAAAAAAAAAAGGGCTGGAGAGATGGTTCTGCAGTAAAGAACATGGACTGCTGTTCCAGAGGTCCTGAGTTTAATTCCCAGCAACCACATGGTGGCTCAGAACCATCTGCAATGGGATCTGATGCCCTCTCCTGTTGTGTCTGAATAGAGTGACACTGTACACATTTACATTAAATAAATAAATATAAATAAATACTTTTCTAAAGCAAGCAGCACCGGGCACAGTCTTTGAGCTCCCAGGGCCTGAGTTTCGAGGCACTGGGTTCTCCTAGAGTTTCTGTTGTTGTCTCAGGCCATTTTTCTACCACGGTGGTAGGGACTGATGTGTACTCTGGGCTAGCATTATCTACACTAGTCTGGAGTCTGGGTCAGGGAGGGAGATCCCCTTACTGTAGACCGTTACCTCTCTTTAAAGTCATCCGCACCGGCCTGGATTGTCTCCATCTGCAGCATGAGCCGGGCATTTTCCAAGACAGCCTCTCCCACCTGGAGCAAAGAGAAGAGGGCATTTAGCATAGTGGCTCATTTGGGGGCCAGAGCTCTGGAATATGTGGTGAAACTTCACAAATGTTTGTCTTTTCAGAATGGGCCTCCTCCTTTGAAGACAAGGAGGAGATAAGGAACCATACTTCTAGGTGTCTTTGAGACTTTTTAGAGTAAGGTCTAGAATAAGAGTTTGGGGATAAAATGACGACTCAAAAGGAGACTAGTTTACAGTCTCTGCCAAAGCCTTGAGCTTCCAACTCATCCAGGATGGAAAGGGCTCTCTCTGTGTGTGTGTGTGTGTGCATATATATGCATTCATATATAATATGTACATGCATACGTATGGCCCAAAGTTATTTTTAGGAATAGTTGTTAATGGAACTGGATAGAGCCATGAAGAGCATTAGCTGCTCTTCCAGAGGACCAGGGTTTGATTCCTAGTACCCACATGGTGACTAACAACGGTCTAACTCCAGTTGAGCAGAGGATCTGAGATCTTCTTTTAGCCTCTGTAAGCCCCAGACATGCATGTGATACAGAGATATATATGTAAACAAAACACTAATACATTTAGAAAGATTATTTATTTATCTTGGGTTTTTTAGAGACAGGCTTTTACTGTATAATGCAGGCTAACCCCAGACTCACAGCCTCCATCCCATAAGTCCTGGGACTGCACACGTGTTCCCACCATACCTAGCCAGGAACTTTCATTTTTAGTTGGCAATAGTTGCATATTTACCGAGTACAGCCTGAGGTTTTAATATGTGCTTTACACTGTGGAATGATTCTATCAAGCTAATTAGTATTCTCAGCATCGGACCGATCATTGGGGATATGCAAATTGAGACCACAGCAAGCCATCACCTCCTCACAGTAAGGTATGTGTTATCAAGAGGATAGAAGATAACAAGTTCTGGCAAGGATGGGGAGGGACTGCACACTGTTGTGCAAGGTAAATTCATGCAGCCAGCATGGAACACAATCTGGAGGTTCCTCAACAAAACAAAACACACAATGCCCGCCCCCCCTAAAATCCAAAAATCCCACTGAAACTGAAAATAGAACAAACCACCTTATGATTTAGCTAAATATACAAACCACTGGGCCTATAGGTTTCATTCTTGCATCCCTGGGCACACAGTTTCTTGTTCCTTATAGAAGAGAGAAAGAGACATGGGCATGGAGATGATCTACTTCATCTATTTGCCTGGTGCGCTCGAGGGCCAGGCTCCGGGTGAGAACATTTGCTCTTTGCTACTGGGAAATTCAAAGAAGTGAAACTAAACTGGACAGTCTGTAGGGACGAGGGAGCCTAATCATTCTCTTGTCCACAAATGGGACTCTGAACTGGAGAGAGGGTCTGGCAGTTTAGAGTGAGTGTGGCCTCCCATCCGAGTACTAACCAGGTCCGACCCTGCTTAGCTTCTGAGATCAGGCGCATTCAGGATGGTCTGGCCTTTGTTGGGGGACCAGCTAAGTAGGGTCCCCTAAGTTGTACAGGCTGTTCCTGAATTCATTCTGTGCCCCAGGAAGGCCTTGGCATTGCAGGTCTCCTGCTCCGGGATCCTGAATAGCTGGGATTACAGGTCTGTGCCCCCAGGCTGTCATTCTTTATTTTGACTTTTTGTGAGACAGGGTCTCAGTATGCAGTCCAGACTGGCCTGGAACTCACTTATGTAGACCAGGCTGTCCTGGAACTTTCTGCCATACTCCCACCTCTGCCTGAGTGCTGGGATTACAGGCATGCAGCACCACGTCCAGGCTGGCTGACATTCTTAAATATTTGATGCATGACTAAATGAACCATGTGGCCATGGTGATAGTTCTCAGCCATTCGCTGGCTCTGGTCTTGAGGTTGTTTCCAATAAGCCATTAAGAAATGAGTTTCCAAGTGTTCCTGGGATTTTTTTTCATGTAGGTTCTGAGGTTCAAGGCCATGTGGTCAGGCTTGGGTGGCAAGCATTTTTATGTACTGAGCCATCTAGCAGGCCCTTCATTTCTGTCTTGGGACTAGGTCTCATTTTGTTGCCTAGGCTTGCCTTGAATGCACTGCACAGCTCAAACAGGCCTTAAATGTTTAATTTTCCTTTTTCAGTGTTTCTCATGTTTGAATATGGAGTCTAGGTAATTGACAATCAAAATTCTTAAAAATAAGCTTTTTGAAATTTTTATATAATAAAGCTTATTAAAAAAAGAAAAAGAAAAAATAAAAGAAACAAGCCAAATCAAGTGTGTGTGTGTGTGTGTGTGTGTGTGTATGTATGTGTGTGTGTAACTGTTCATATATGTGTGTGGTATAGGTTTGATGTGTGGTTTTGTGTATGTATTTGTGTATGTGTATGTTTATGTGATTGTACATGCATGTGTGTTAATATTTTATGTGTATTGTGCATGTTTGTGTTTGTACTTGTGTGCATGTGTGTATTTGAATGTGTTTATGTATCTGTGTGTGTAAGTATGTGAATATATATGTGTGTATTTTGTACATGTCTGGCGTGTGTGTTTTCATGTATGCATGTGTTTGTGCTTATGTATTATTGTGTATACATGTGTGTTTGTACTTTGTGTGTCTATATGTATTTTGTGTGTATTTGTGTGTGCATGTGTTTATGTGTGTATATATGGGTGTGTATATGAATATGTATATATCTGTGCATGCATGTGTTTATATTTTTGTGTGTTTGTGTGTCTGCATGTGTGTGTATGTGCATGCACATGTGTAGAGGGCAGGATACAGTTCTACAAATGCAGAAAGAAGGTGGAACCGTGGTTGCTTCAAGTCCAACCACACAGAACTAATACTGGGCTTTGGATAGACCCAAAGCTTTTTTTTTTTTTTAATTTTATTTTGCCTTGCTACAACACTATAGGACACATGGCTTTGTGACATTTCCCATCTATTACAAAGTCCTGATATTAATTAATACAAAGATGCTTGAAGCCATACTCAAAGACACTGGGTGGAAACACAGTTTTTGGAGGTGAGATAGAGCTGGCGACCCTGTTCCTTGGTGGCCTTTGAATTCTCATTCTGGGCTGAGAACAGGAGTAATGTGGATGGTGCCTGCTGGACAGATGGGGTAGCTTTGTCCAAATGTCTGTGCCCTGAGGCCGTGTGAACTCAGGGCTGGGGGAAGCAAATGGCCTTCCTGATTTGTGCTGGTGTTTAGTAACAATCAAGGGTTTATTCCACCCTGAAGTGGAGGCTAATTATAGGATCCGGCTTGCCAACATACAGATGTTAGTAACTTGATGTCAGCTAAGGTCAGTGTATTTACACCAGGGAAATTGGCAAACACTGTAAACCGCAGGATTTATTTGCAGGGAGGCAATTGTTCATACTAAATATGCCCCACCATGACATCAGTACTAGATATTCACAACTTCATTAAATGCTTGTGGCACTGTTTTAAAGCTGTCAACACATTCAAGTCACCGGTAAGAATATTATTGCTCAGAGAACTGAGGGTGCCCCAAGTCACAGAGCTGGAAATGTAGCAGAGCCGAAATGCCACCCCATGTCAGCATGACTCAGAAGTGTGTGTGTGTGTTTGTATGTGTGTGTATGTGTTTGTGTGTATATGTGTGCATGTGCATGTGTGTATATATATGTGTTTATGTGTGCATGTGTTTGTGTGTGTATGTTTGTGTGTATGTGTGTTTGTGTGTACATGTACATGAGTGAGTGTATATGTGTGTATGTATGTGTTTATGTGTGTGTGTTTGTGTGCATGCATATTCTGGTGTGTGTGTGTGTGTGTATTATAAGCTAAAAGGCTCATCACAATTTAGCCACCCTCCTGGGTCGCTTTCTCCTTTGCTCCTTTGTTCTTCACATACAGACAGCCAAGACTCCTGGTTCCTCCTTGGGTTGCCCCATGAAGACAAATATCTTTCTCATGGGTTCTGAGATTGCTACCCAACCCCACTGATCCAACCCTCTTTCTCATCAAGCCCCCACCCCTTGCTTTGCTTCCAGAACCCCATGACTAGATGGGTCTGGGGGAAGAGCTTTGTAGCCAGGGAACTTTCCTGCTGGGCATTTTCTCAGGAGATGAAAGAGTATTTCTATTTTAAGCTCTGAGAAATGTACATTAATTATCTGGTCCTCACTGATTTACAGCTGAAGAGGACACAAATTAACATTGCCTCTGTGCAACTTTCTTCCCAGCAAAAATACCAAATGTCACTATGACCAGCCATTGGACGGATGCTATGCCCATAAGAAGAGCTACCGGTGACCTTGGAGACACGTGGCCCTTCTCTCTAGGGAGAAAAGGTAGAAATGAGTGAAGAGTGGTCTTCATAAGTAACATTGAAGGGTAGGCTGGAAGCTTGCTACTGGGAGAGCTGGGAGAGCTACTCGTGGTGTGTCCTCACCCCCTATCCTCCCTTTGACCTGAAATGCCACTGTCACAGCTATAAACTATAAATAATGCCAGGTTCCCTGCTCAAGGAGACTGCATGTGGTGATTTGAATATATAACGCCCCTCCCCCAGACTTAGCCTCAATCCTCAGCTGGTAGAGCTATTTCGGAAGGTCCCAGGAACTTAATAACGAGGTTAGAAGCCTAGTTATGGGGAAGTAGTGTTCTTGGGGCTGCGTCTTTCCCTGGCCTCTCCTCTGTCCCTGCTTCCTGGCTGTCTTGAGGTAGGCAACTTTCCCTTCCACCATAATGCTCTGCTTCCAAGCAGCCCAGAAACAACGATGCTGGCAGACTGGACCGAAAGGCTTCAAACTGTGAAGGAAAAAGAAGCATTTCTTCCTTTTAAGTCATTTATCCAGGTATGTTGTTACAGCCACACAAGTCAGAAACTCAGCTCATCAGAGCAGTGTCAGTATGAACTGACTGTGGGATTGGCTGGTCTTGAGGGAAAGAGACTCGGGACCTGTAAGTAGCGATGGAGGAACAAGAGATGCTTTCCCAGAGGACGTCTCAGATGGATTCCAGAGATGGGTAGTGAGAGGCTGTGGTGGGTTATGGAGTAAAGTCTCTCTGTCTCTGTCTCTCTGTCTCTCTGTCTCTGTCTCTGTCTCTGTCTCTCTCTCTCTCTGTCTCTTTCTCTCTCTCTCTCTCTCTCTCTCTCTCTCTCTCTCTCTCTCTCTCTCTCTCTCTCTCTCTCTCTCTCTCTCTCTCTCTCTCTCCCTCTCACACACACACACACACACACACACACCCCTTGGAGAATCAGTGGCTCATGGAGCAAGCACTCCTTCCAGACTGCCCTTGCTCTTGTTCATGGGGGAGACACCTGGATCACCCATCATTCCTCATAACCCTGGTTGTCTAATAAATCCTTCATTACAATAATGCTCATCTTGTATATGCCTTTCTCTGTATAGCCGTATTCATTCTTGCCCTTGTTTCTTCTGCATATGATTATGGTTTGTCTGGCAGCAGGTTCTGTGCCTGCTGTTGGAGAACAAACAGCTACCTTGGGAGATGAGTTTTAAAAGGCAAGCAAAGGCCATCTAACAAAGGAAGGACTCAGAGATAACGAAGGAGAGAGGGCGGGGACTTCCCTGGCAGCTGTAGTAAGAGTATGAGCATGGTACAGATGTGATGTGGGTGATGAGGGGAGACTGCAGCACTAGAGAGGATGCTGAGGGCCAGAGGAGGATCTTATGCCTGCATGGCGGATTTGTCCTCCTAATGATAAATGGTGGTAGTATTGACAGGGTTGGTTGTGGGAGGTGAAGAGAAGAGAGGACAGAGTAGACACTTCTTGATGACAGAGTACTCTTTCAGGCTGAGTTACCAGAAGCCTGGGGTGAACGTTGCTGACACTGCCCCTCATCCCTGTCATCAATGTGTGGGAATCAGTCCATCCCACTCAGTGTGAACACCCCGTGGGCAAGCACTCTTCTTCTATTCTCAAACCCAGCTCTTCTCGCCACAGAGTAAACAACACCAAGATTTGGTTTCCGCATCCACAGTTACACTTCCACCTTGGCTAGTTGTGCACACTGAATGATTCAACTTGTGGAAAACACCGAGCAGCCAGCTTGGCACAGGCAGAGTGTTCCACACCTGGCGGCCATTATTATCATTGTTATTTGTCTTTGTGCAAAGCAACCGTTCAATGAGTGTCGGGTGATTAGATTGGTGTGCCCATTCAGTCATTGCTCCCGTTCCATCTGTTCTTTTAAACTCCTCCTTCCTCTTTGTGTGTGTGTGTGCGAGCACACACACATGTTGGGGACTGAACTGAAGGTCTCATTCATGCTAGGCATACAGTCTTCTTCTGAGCTACATCCTGGCCCCTTGCTTATTATTTCTTCTTCTTCTTCTTCTTCTTCTTCTTCTTCTTCTTCTTCTTCTTCTTCTTCTTCTTCT
>NW_022196906.1:97109150-97136580 GCF_008632895.1 Mastomys coucha
TCTTCTTCTTCTTCTTCTTCTTCTTCTTCTTCTTCTTCTCCTCCTCCTCCTTCTTCTTCTTCTTCTTCCTCCTCCTCCTCCTCCTTGTCCTCTTCCTCCTCCTCTTCTTCTTCCTTCTCTTTCTCTTCCTCCTCCTCTTCATCCTCTTCCTCCTTTTCATACTCCTCCTCCTCTTCCTCCTCCTCCTCTTCCTCCTCCTCCTCTTCCTCTTCCCCCTCTTCCTCTTCCCCCTCTTCTTTTTAATGCATAGGCAGTTGAATGAAGACCTCCATCTAGTGTCTTTAAATTTTTTTCTTTCAATTTCTCCTTCCTACTATCCTTGGAAAAACCCCAGTCACGCTTACCCCGATGTTCTGGATCTCATCCCTTCCTGTTGCTGCCTCACTGGGGACATAGTTATTAAAATAAATGGAGCTGGTGATGGCAGGTGAGGGATTGAACTATGGTTGTGTCTTTTTAAAGAAGCAAAGACAAGGAACATTTTAAAAAGCTTCTCATGTGAGCCCAACAGTTAGCGTTAAAGATATTGTGTCCTAGCAGCCAGAACTACATGCAGGCTTCGGGGAGCTGGGTAAGACTGGGCTCCTGGGAAATTAACTCAGTTGGCACAGTGATGTGAGACATCCCTTGGAAACATCTTCACTTTTATATGACTTCAAGTAAGGGCGGATTCTCAGCATGACTTGCTTCTAGCAACAAATAAACAAAAAGCCAAAATCTGTGCCTAGGACCCCAGGCACACCTCGCTTGCACTGAAGACTGCCATCTTGCTGAGGCCCCACTCACATGCCTTACCAAGGATGCACTTTTACCTCTTGGCTCTCACGGCACTTCTCTCTAATTTTCCTGCTGTGCTGGTCGATTCTCTTTATCCGAGTTCTAAGTGCTGCCAGTTCTTAGGGCTGGCTTTCGGGGCTTGTTTTTATCTGTAAGTGATCTCATCTATGCACAGGATTTAAATGAAATGAAATTACGTGTGTCGCTGGTGTCCACCTTGATTTCACCTACCTGTTTTCTTTTTGAGATAGGCGCTCACTATGTAGACCAGGCTGGCCTCACAGAGAGTTGCCTGCCTCTGCCTCTTGAGGGCTGAGATCAAAGGTGAGTGCTGCACTATCATGTCTACAGGCCAATATCATGGAGACATTTTCTCAACGGAGACTCCTTCCGCTCCAGTGACTCTTAAGCTTGTGTCAAGTTGACACAGAACTAGCCGGCACACTGGAAATAAAGTGTGGAGCCTTAGATGCTATCTTTAACGCTCTACACGCTTGTCTGTGTTCCAGTTGTTCACATGCTCAGTCACTCTGGGGTCTGGCCTTTCTGGGTCACGCTGGCCTTCCCTCCTGCCTCTGCCTGGCTCTCTCCTCATCCTAACCACGTCACCTCAAGCAGAACTTCCTCATCTCTGCTCATCTCTGCCTCGTTGGCTTTCTCTGAATCATTTACAACAGACTGTAGTGACTACCAGTGTTGTATTTTGAGATAGAATCTCACTATGTAGCCCAGGCTAGCCTTGGGCTTGCATCCTTCCTGCCTCTGCCTGCAGCATGCTGGGATCGCAGGTGTGCTCTTGTCATTCCCGCTTGCTGATTGGCTACAAGGGGCGTGGTACAGTAGCTGTCAGCTGAGTTACCAAGCTGCCAATATTCCTTTGTGGAGAACCAGAGTTGAGGTAAAAGTCGCTTCCTGCACTCTGAAATGCCAGGGGCCGTGCCTTAGTCGACACTGAGAAGCACTCTTGTCACAGCTCCATCTGGACGCCTCCAGAGGAATCTGTTTTGAGCACTGGGCACATCAAAGACTCAATCAATGGCCTTGGGGAATCTGTTGGGTAGCCAGCTGACACCCCCCCCCCCATTGTCCATCTCTGTTTTCTAAACTCTACCCTCTTCTACTGGAGCAATGGTACTAAGCCTTCCTAATGCTGTGACCTTTAATACAGTTCCTCATCGTGTGCAGACCCAGCCATAAAATGATTTTCCTGGCTACTTCATAGCTGTAATTTTGCTACTGTTATGAACTGTAATGTAAATATCCGATATGCAGGCTATCTGAAATGCAGGCCCCCATGAAAGGGTCATTTGACCCCCAGGTTGAAAACCATTACACTAGACTGTTCTGAGGTATATTCCTGATAAACCTTCCCTCCTTAGCCTGCTGTACAAGGCCCCTTATAACTTGACCTTGCTGATCTCTAAATTTGACCTCTTCTAAGGGGCAGAACTCCTTTTAATTAGCTCGAACTTTCAAGACTCCAGCTCTTGCCTCATTCTGCTATGTACAAATGTCACAGGCAAGCCTTACCTAGCCCTGCTCCCTTTTGTGAGGTGAGCTCCTATTCATCCCTCAAAACCCAGCCCAGGCTGCCCAGTGCATCTCCACAGTGATCATGCTGTCTTTTATCTTCATTCTTGTCTTTTTTCACTTTTGTGTCCCTCAGCCAGTGACTGTCCTCCATTCCTGCTTCAGCACCTGTCCAATGCTGAGATTACAGCCAGGAGCCTCCTCATCTGGCTCTTTTGGTTTTAAACAATTTTAAAAAAGCAAACATATATATTATGGACAATTTCAAGTATATAACGATATACTGATATAGAGAGTTCAGAAGTCTGACTTCCTATATGTGTTTCAACAGTTACAAATCGTATGTCTGATTTAAAAATCTCTGCTCTCGTCAACTTCTGGCCTCACATCAGAGGTCATTATGCATACCTCATCTGGAATATATCTTTCATTAATCTTGGCGGTTTTCATGTCCTTATATTTCAGTTTTTAAAATTATCAAGATACCACATACAGCCAGGCATACACACACCTGTAATCCTAGCACTTGGGTGGCTGAGGCAGCAAAACCACAAGTTTATGGTCAGCCAGGGCTACAGTAGTGACGTCTTGTCTTGAGACAAAGGAAAACAAAAAACCAAATGAGGAAAAATGCCTATAAAAACTTCACCAGCAGTGGGCATACATCTACATTTGATCTTTAAAATTCAACAACCCCAACAGTCTTATAACTTGGCACTCTCCTGCCTTAGCACTTCCCCCCACCCCGCTCTCTTCAACAGCTTCTGCTTTGGTTTAATGCCTGTATCCCTGTATCATTCCTCCATCTTTTTGGATGCCATGGTTTCCAGCCTCCAGCGTTGTGCTCTGAGTCCCAGGCTGACTATCTGGCTGGCACAGGCTTCCTTTCTCCTGGCTGTAAGTAGCCCCGTTTCTTATTGTATGGACTGTGGACAATACCTTTCTCACATACTCTCCCTCTCTTATAATCACAGATGTTTTATTTTCTAAGGTCAAATGGCAGGACAGAATAAAAAAAAAAAAAAAAACAACAACCTGTTTAATCACCAGAAAACTGTATTATGGATGTCAGTATGAAATAGCTCCGTTCTCCTGAGAATTGTGATGTAGGTGCCCCTGGCTGTCAGACACTTTGGGCGGATGGCCAAGTTGTTGTTTTACTTCCCAGCTGAGCATCCTCAGCCTGCACAATGCTGCCAGCTATTTGGTTGTTTTTTTCATGGTACTCCCTCTCCAGGGCAGGCCAGCAAGCCCTACGCTCAGCGCTCAGCCATCTGCCTTCCCACTGTGATTAAACTGAGGCTCTGACATCAAATAGCGGCCAGTTCTCTTCTTATGAAGCAAGGGCAGCTTTATCTCAGCCGCAGCAGGTGCATGCTAATCCCTTAATAAGTATTCAGTAAATTGATGAATAAGTGAGATGTGTGGAAAGAGTCAAGCCCGTGAGACAGGGAGACATCCGTTCACAAAGACCAGGCCAAGACCCAGGAGAATAGTGAGAGAAGCGGGTGAAGAAGGCAGAGGAGGGCTCTCTGGAAGCTCTGGGAAGGAAGGATGGTGAGGCCAGTTCAGAGCCATCTGGCAACGCTATGCACCAGCGTACTTGTATACTGTCCACGGCAGACATGGACCTCTGCTAGCGAGGATCTGCTAATATATATTTCAGGCTTCATGGGTTGTGTCATTGCTGTGATGCACAGCCCCCCCCGCCCCGTGAGAGAACAGTTGGGTATGATTAACACACAGATGGGAAGGACTTTCTTTTAATAAAAAGCGATTCACAGGGCTGGCAGGTAGGCTCAGTGGGTAAGGTACTTGCTATGCAAACACAAGGATCTAGGTTCAAATCTCAGACCTATGTTAAAAAAAAAATAAGAAGAAGAAGTAGAAGCTGAACATGGACTCTGTAGGCTGAGATAGGAGGACTACAAACTCAAGGAATGCCCGGGCTATAGACTACATTCTAGGCCAGTCTGGGCATTTAAGTGAGACCTTGTCTTAAACAGTAAGAGGCTGGTGGCATAGCTCAGTGACAGAGTACCAAGCCAGCATGTACAAGGCCCCAGGTTCAACCCCAGCATCACCACTGTAATAGCATACTGATATGAGTCCATTATTGTTATTGTTGTTGTTATTATTACTAATTATATAGACTACTTTCTGTAATGTGACTAAGCCTCATTCAATAATCTATATAATCAGATAAAATAGATACCAGCATTTCCTGAAAAACTGGACCCTGCCAGCAGACATCCCATAGACTGACCTGCAACTGCAGCTTTTCCATGCACGGAGGGGTTTGCATTATATCTAAAAATCTTTGAGTTTTGCTTCATAAAGTGTGTCATGTACGACGTAAAGGGCGGACATGCGGAGTTCTGGGTGCTCTTCTTATAGTAAAATATTTTACAATTAAGTAAAAACGAGGTGGTATAAGCAAAGTTAACTAGAAAAAAACAAACAAACCGGTCCTGTGCTCAACGCATCACAGTGCTTAAGACAGTGCTTAAGGCACTCTCTGGGGAAGTGTGCTGGGATGGAGGTGTGAGCCATTGGGAATGAAGACGTACAGAGGAGGCCAGGTTCCCACGGTAGCAGTCATGAGGCCAGAGTGGAGTTTGCTGCAGACCCTGGGGGCAGTGGATAAGGCTGCTGTCAGCACAGGCACAGGGAGGTCAGGGCTCAAGGACACAGCACACACTGCTTGAGTCTCCCAGGTGTCCTCTCTGTTCACCTGAAGGAAGCTATTTGGAAATGGCTATTTCTGGCTTTCCTCCTGGGTGTTTGCCCATGACAGAGGGATTTGTGCTAGTCAGAAATATACTGGGATCCACGCTACCAGGGCTCCTCTCTGATTTCAGGTGTGGCTCTCAGAGAAGATCCTTTGTGTGCATGTACATGCATGTTCCTGTGTGTACATGCATGTGCCTGTATGTATGTACATGTACATGCATGTGCCTGTATGTGCATACGTGTACATACATGTGCCTGTATGTGCATACGTGTACATACATGTGCCTGTATGTGCATACGTGTACATACATGTGCCTGTATGTGCATACGTGTACACGGAGGACAATCTCAAGTGTTATTCCTTAGGAGCTCTTCATTTTTTTTTTTGAGGTGGGGGTCTCTTATTGGGACCTGGAGCTCACTAATTAGTCTAGGCTGTCTGGCCAGGGATTCTTGTATCTCCCCATCTCTGGGATTGTGAGCCTGGGACCAGGCTAGGGAGATAGCTGTTCAAGTAAAGTGTTTACAAGCAAGCCTAACAACCTGAGTTTGATACACATAAAAATCCATATGCACTACTTAATTTGGTTACCATGTTACCATGTCTGGTTACCAGGGATCAGAGAAACCATGACACCCTTTGTATTTCTACTCCGTGTCACGGGCAGTGTCTGTCTTCCACTGAGTGGGTCGAAAGAGGTCTAGGGAGGGGTCCTATCACATCAAACTTGTGTTTTGATCACATCTCTCGTGTCCTTCCTGGTCCATATACAGTTGACATCAGTCACATGCCCAGCATTGTGCTGACACAATGTAATATGGCTGAACCAAAGTGTGGATGTGTTGGTTGAACATTCTTCCTAGACTCCAGGGTCCATTGCTCACAACTTGGTCTCTTTCATATTTGAATTCTCATAGTGCCTGGTACTTGGCAGTCTGCATTCAAAGCCTCAGAAAGGAACAGAATAAAAGGGAGTCTGTGACAACTCCAGTAGCTACTGTGATAAATGCTACACTGTCAGGCTGCTGCAAGGAGGCAGGACCAATGGGTGCCACCACCGTGAAAGATTCTGTACTTACGTGTGACACTAATTACACATACAGGCTGGGAAGTGGTAGTCTATAATCTGACACTGACAAGCCTTCCTCCCTGCTGCGATATTCCTTTAAGCTTCAGAAGGACCACTGCCACGACAGCAGTCGCAATTATCTCCTTTCTCTTCAGAGCGGGAGGTGAAAGTGGGATGCGCTAGGGACCTGGGAAAGGGTTTGTAAAATGGGCTTCAGAGCTTGGGACTCTGCCTCTAAATTCAAGCTCTGCCCTAAGCCCCCGAAGGCAACACAAAATACAAGTCAAAGAGGAGAGGGATTTCTTCTGTCCCAAATAGCAACAGCAGAGAAGTGGGCGGGCGTGCAATGTCTCCGCCCAGAGGGAGATTTTATGGTTGGTTTTGAGTCCTCAAAAAATTTGAGACCTGTAGTGGAAATTCTGAGGCCAAATCAAGGTAGCTCTGACGGAGTAGTGATTCTAGGAGTCCAGGACCTGACACGCAAGGAACATTTTGCAAGGTGTGTGTGTGTGTGTGTGTGTGTGTGTGTGTGTGTGTACGTGTAGATGCTAGATTTGCAGGACAGCTCCTAGAACAGCCAGAAGGTGGTGCCACCTGCCAAGAGGTGACAGCCAGGGACTTCCCCCCAATCCTGACCCCTTCTTATGTCTCCTTCAGCTCTGGGTTTGGCTGGAAGGCCACTCCAGGATTGCTGGCCACAGACACCGGGTCCATCCTTATGTGTCACTGTAGTTCTTCCTGCCTGAGATACTACCGAGGAGGATCGGCTGGGTAGACTGGCTACTAGGACTATGCAATATTCATGACTATTATTATTTAACTATTACAAATGATGACACCGATTACTTACAATGAATGCTTACTATGGCTAGGCACTACCATAAAGATTTGAAATAAATTATTTAAGTCTCACAACAATGCTGTGGTATGAATATTATCTTCCTTTTATGGACCACAGCATTTCATCCGGAGAGGTCAAGGTTATGGGGTTTGTCTTAGGTCACAAAGCCTGTCAACAGCAAAGCCAGAGTGTGACCTCAGGTCTTTGGGGATGTGTAGTATGCCCCCTTCCTGCCTGACTTCCTCTTTTTTCTTCCCTTTCCTTCCTGTCTTCCTTCTGTCCTTTCTTATTTCCTGTTACCAAGCCATCGTTGCAAAATTCAGGGAAGACCAGACCACACTTCGGATACAGGGGAATTCTCAGTGTATTGAGGGCTGAAAAAAAACGACCACCTGGGGGCGTGTATGAAGGATGAGGGCAGCTCATGAATATTCATTACCACCTACACACAAGCACAGCGCCCCATCTGGCCAACCCTGGAATCACAGCTGTGTGTTGGTTTCCTTTAATCAGGGGTTTTGTGACTCTGAGCCTGTGTGGGCTTTGCCTGCTCCCTTTTAACTCGTCGTCTAGACAAGTTCATCTGACAACGCCTGAGATCTATCCTGGCAGGAATGTGAGGTAAATAACACAGATGTTTCATCACTTCTGGGGGGCACAGGTCACCATCCGAATCTTAGGAATGCAAGGACCACACGTGCAGAACATTCCAGCCTGGCCAAATCTCTAAGAATGGGGAGAGGGCACCTCTTCCTGAAAGGAACTTGTCTCATGGGCTCAAAGCCAGGAAGCCACCAGGAGTCAAGTGGAACCTTGTCCCTCTAGGCCCATGAAGAAGACCCTGTCACTTGCCTTCCAAGGTTATGAATTGGAATGCAGCTTATTTCCTGAGTCTTCTATGAGACCCAGGGGAGCTGGTCCCTCCATTTAACCATTGAGAAAGGGTTCAGAGAGGTCACACAGTAACTGTGTGTGTCCCTCCATGATGAGCAGCTCTCTCTTGGGCTATCTGCATTGCCCTTTGCCCTCATGAATTTATGGCTTTCTAGGAGGCAGAATATGATTTCAGATGGAAAGGGAAGTAGGCTTGAGATGAAAAACATTGATAGGTAGTGGTGGACTTTTGAAGTGGTATTTGAAGAACTAGGACACCGGGAATATATGATTAAAAACAAACAAACAAACAAACAAAAATAAAAACTTACCCCCCAAACCCAAAACAACAACAGCAACAAAACTCTCAAAACAACCAATAGCTTTAGTTAGGGTTTATGTTGCATAACACTCCAAAGAGTCACTGAAATCCTAATTCCAAGTTGTTTTTTTTTTTTTTAAAAACATGGTCTTTGCAGGTATAAATTGAGATTCTCTGATATCTTTGGTGGCTTGCTACAAGCCCAAGTCTCATTCTTAGACTGAGAACCTTCCAGGATGCCGTCCAAGCTCCAGCATTTGGTGTGACCAGTCACTACTTTCAAAGAGTCCTTAGCCCTCCAGATTGGCATGAAGCTCAGTGTCTGGGGAAGCGGTCACCCTTAGAGGCCACAGATCCCATTCAGCAATCTTTGCAAAGCCCTACAGCAGGTTCAGCTTAGCATAAGCCTCCCACCCACACTGGCAGCTGCCCAGGCTCCCAGTGAACAGTGGCTTGGGACAGTTAGAACCACCACACTCCAAGGAGCCTCTGAACTCCCATCAGAGGAAGGTGTCCTGCCTCGAGGACACCTCGAGGTAATGTGCCTGACTGCTTGGCACATTATTATTATTATTGTTATTATTTTTCTGAGCCTGAACATCATTGCAAAAGAAAAAAAAAAAATCCCAAGGGAGGCCTCACCATTCCTGGCAAGCAAAGCCAGTCTGGAGCTGACTGAGGCACTGGAAGGCAACTAGCCTCTTATGTCCTAGTTATAGCTCTTGGTTCTAGTCATGGCTGTGCCTGCGGGAAGATCAATCTACCCTTTGTGACATGGCTTTCTAGATTCAAAGAGGAAAGGGAGGGGAGGAAACTAGACCCCTCCCAGAGGTTAACCACCTCCCAGAGGTTAACCCCCTCCCAGAGGAGGACCTTTGTGAATGTCACTCCATTTGACCAGGAAGAGGGTTCTTATAGTAGATGATAGGTTCTAGTTAGGGCCCTCTGGATTTGTGAAGGTACCAGGGAGCTTTTTGTAATGTCTTGTGGTGGCTGGGGGCGGGGCAGAACAACACTGAATTGATCCTGGCTGGATTTCAAACTCAATAAGGAATAGCCATTCCTCTCTAGACTTCAGTTTCTTTATAAATTAGGAGTCAGGGTGATGTGGGAGTATCATGACTTTGAGGTCCCCCCATTTCGAGAAACCATATATCATGATAAACTAATAAATAAATAAATAAATAATAAATACAGTCAGAGATTATGATCTGAATTATGTCCCCTTGGTCCATATGTTGAAGTTCTAATTGCTCAGTACCTCAGGATGTGACCATTTTTGGAGCTAGGATCTTTAAAAAGAGGGTTAGGTCAACAGGAGGCCATGAAGGTGGTTCTAATCAGACAGGACTGGATGGAGCTCTGGCGAGAAGAAATGAGAATGCGCACGCTCAGTCGCACGAGGGGTCAGGAAGCAGATGGCTGCTGTAGGGAGGAACGCCCTGGCTGACTGACATCTTTATCTCAAACTGGAGCCTCCAGAAGAGTGAGAGAATACATTGCCTGGCGCTGCAGCCACCCAGGCGGAGACCTTCATTCGGGCAGAAAGCACCGGGTGTTACCCTCTCTCCAGGAGACTCCATCTACCGCTAAGGATACAAGGAGATAGGAATTTGAGGTCCTGTGAGTCAGGGTCCCACTCAAGGCTGTCACCCTCACAAGTCTTATCATGATACTTGGTTTTGCTAGAAAACACTGTTGGGGAACCCCTGGGTCCCCAGAACATATATGTCCTCTCCATATTTATCATTGGCTGGATAGGAAACTGTACTGGGGGATTCTGGGTCTGTCCAAGGCTTTCTCCTGGAGGTGGTTCCTGGCCTGGCTTGTGCGCATGCGCGCGCGTGCGTGCTGGGCTCTGCTCTGGAGGCCCAAAGCTGGCTGCTTCTGTAGCAGCTGTGGTTGTGAGATTTTTCTCCCCAGGCAGGTCTCCTTAGGCCCCTCTAAGAACCCTCACAGTGAATTCCTGAGAGGCCCCAGGTCTTTCCTCATCTTGTCTGATTCACATCTTATAGGAGTGAGTATACTGGAGCGACAGAGACTGTTGTACAGCACAAATCTCAGAGCCAAACCACCATCATCTTGGGGAGTTCAGCTGTGCTGCCTGCAAAAAAAAAAAAAAATCACTCCAGCCGGGCTTGTTAACTGTTGACTATAGAGGGATAGGATCACATGACCCTCACCTGGGCATCCAGTTGCTCCCTACCACCCACTGATCACAGCATTGCCTTCATTGCCCATGGTCTTGGGGAGGAGCTAGAATGCAGAAGGAAGACTAGGGGAAGGGCCTCCCTCTAGGTGGCTTTGGGAAAGTCAGCGTCCATGCTGGGTTGATGCTTCTATATTCTTGTAAGTAAGGCCTCCTCTGTACGGAAGCCTGACAAATTCAATAGTTCCCCACAGTTAACGTTGGTGGTGTCATTTTGACTGTAGGAGGAGGGTTAGACATTGCTTATATGTCCTCGTGGGAAGACATTTTTTTTTTTTTTTTTTTTTGCAGGAGAGTTTCCTCTCATTATCCAAATAAATAGCCAAGGTTCTAGAAAGAGACATGCCTGATGCTTCCGTTTTCATGGCAAATGAACAATAATGTCACTTGCTGGTTAGCATTGCTCAGAGCTGCCCCTGACGGGGGTTGGAGAGAGGGGCCACTTACCCTGAAGATGAGAGTGGAAGCTAATGAAGAGGTAAGGCAGTGCATGATAACTAGAAAGGCTCTGGCTTGGTAGGACTGGCTGGAGGGAGTGGGGAGGAGGGGGGAGGGGAGGGAGGACTCAGCCAGGCTGGGCCTGGCAGTTAGTGTTCAGACAGACGTTTGTCTTCTGTAGAGTGTCTCCTGAGCCTGCCTAACTCCACGTCTCTCACTGCAGTGCAGTGTCTCCTCAAGACTTACGATTACTCAATGGCCCCTGAAATAAATAGACACATAAATAAAATTGGAAATTGTTTTCCAGTAGCTGGTCAGTGTGGAGGGGGTAGGGAACGGAGGGGGGGAGTCCTCTGCAGCTTTTCATTACCTCCCGCTAACAGCTGAAGTAACTTCTCATTTCTGCTGAATAATGCATCTGTGATCACCAGGCTCGCTCCTTTAAAGCGGATAAATGAGTCTTTCTGTGCAGTTCCCCTGGCAGACAAGGATGAACGAGGTTTTATTTGCCTAAATGGAGATCTCAGCTTCAGTGGCTCTGCCTCATTCCCTTGGGGAACGCTGGGGGACCCCCGTGACACTTTTCTGCCTGCCTCAGCCACTTCTCTCCATAATCCCCCAGAAGGGCCTACCACATTTTCCCTCCAAACTGTGCCAGCTGTCTGGATTAAGTTTTAATTTAGTTCTTCTGGAGAGTGCAGCCCATTACCAGGCTCCTCCTACTGCTCTTAAATATGGATGTCGGTCTTTTGCTTTGAGAAGAGATCTTTGAGATGTGTCTTCTCCTATTCTAGAACAGACTAGTGGATACTTCTTTATTCTGTGAGGCTTAGTGGGGTCCTCTGCGCTGACTTGGATCTAGAGTCCTAATAAGCTGTTGTATTTTATAAGATAAACTATTTTCTTTTTTGAGACAGGGTTTCTCTGTGTAGTCCTGGCTGTCCTGAAACTTGCTCTGTAAACCAGGCTGGCCTCAAACTCAGAGATCTGCCTGTCTCTGCCTCCCCAGTGTTGAGATTAAAGGCATGTGTCACCACCACCTGGTGATAAAACATTATTTTTTTTTCTTTTTCTGGTGTTGAGGATTAAACCCAGGGTCTTGCATATATTGGATAGGTGCTCTGCTCTGAGCCATTGTTATAGAGTTTGGATTTCCTTATAGGAATTTTTTTTTTATTGTGTGATAAATGAAATTTTCATTCAACTGTTTTTCGTTGTTGTTGCTTATATACACATATCACTTTTTGGTGAAATTCTATAACTTGTGATTTAATTAAATCTTACTGTTTTGTATATTTTTTACATTTAGCTCACTGGGTTTTCTAGAAAGAACCAACATTTTTCTCTTTCTAATTCTTTTTTTTTTTTTTTTTTTTTTTTTTTTTTTTTTTTATTTTTTTTTTTTTTTTTTTTTTTGGTTTTTTGAGACAGGGTTTTTCTGTATAGCCCTGGCTGTCCTGGAACTCACTCTGTAGACCAGGCTGGCCTCGAACTCAGAAATCTGCCTGCCTCTGCCTCTCAAATGCTAGGATTAAAGGCGAGCGCCATCTAGTTCTTACACCTGTCTTTTCTAATTGTATAGGCTACGTGTTACATTGTAGCGGGTACAGTCCTCATCCTTTCCCTAGTTCTAAACTCTGCAGTGGGCCTCTAGAGCATCCTCATTAGAGGTATCTTATCACACCAAAGACACCTTCAAGAGTACTCATTAGTATGAGGAACTGAGGTATGCAGACGTCAGGGTAGAAGTCAGTTCAAGGTCCTGCAGGAGGCTAACGGCAGAGTCTGAGCTTGACCTTGGGACTGCTTGATTTCAAAGTCATTTCATTATATGGCTCAACTGGCTCAACTGGAGTCTTATAGTGCAAGGTGTCATAAGAGATTTAACAGTGGCTGAGAGGGACGTATGAGAGGGGCTTGGGTGACAGAGTTTGTCTCTTGTGAGCTTTCTTCTAGACGCTCTTCTCTCAGCTCCACTCTATACAACAAAGCAAGAACCCTTAGGAAACCAGAAGTTTCCCCTCTTAGAAAACAATGTATGACTACTTCTATGTAACAACCTCACGCCTCTTCTCTCCCCTGACCTGTTGAAATACTATTCCAATTTTATTCATCTCTGTCCCTGGGAATTTTCTCCATGACATGCTTCTCTGTGTCATGGCTCTTCTAACCACACCGTAGTGTTGTTGTAACCCCCGAATTACTAATGCTAACTTTCTGTGGTTAAAGCTTTACCAAAGAGACCGCAGTGCTGTGTAGTTTGTCCCTGCATTTCTTCCCGCAGAAGCTCCCATTTTCCCTCCCAGCCTGAGGCAAATACAAGGTGCAGGCTGCTGGTTTCTGCTGCGTCCCCCCTGCAGCAAGCTCAGGGCTCCCTCCCCTCCCTGGCTGCTCCCAGTCTAGAGTTAGAATGGCACTGCCCATACCACCTCCCACCCCCCACACACACTTAATGAAAACATCCCGAGGAGCCAAATGCTAGCTGTGAGACCATCCTCTCCACCTCTGTGTTGCCAAAACTAGCACTCTCACTGATAAACTCTCCAGGTGTCTGTCCTTGGGACCTTAAAGAAAAAAACAAACTCAAAGAAGATTAGGGCCCCATCTTTAAATCATAGAAAAAGGTAATCAGAGGTCATAGACAGTTATGGCCGGCCATAAAATTAGGTCCTGATAACCCCACAGCAGACACCCATTCATCCCCCTCCCAGCTTTAGCTCCATCCCATCAAATGGTTACTGCCTTCCACTCCCCTTCACCCTGAGCATTCAAAGAGTTCCTACCTATACTGTATACTGTATACCCAATACTTTCCAGACTTGTCATCTCATGCCAGCATTTACCCTGTGAGTTCAAGGCATGTGACCCGAGTTAGGACTCCAAATGAAAAAAGGCTCTTTTGCAAGTTGCAGCAGGCTTCGCGATTCTTGGGCTAGTGTGGGTTTCCCGTGGACTCAGGCATAACAATGTCCTACAAAGTTTAGCTGGCAGAGTCACCGCCTCACAGCCTGCCCTGCTGAACTAGATTTTAGAAATAGATGGATCAATCTAGGTAAGGTACATGGGGGTCTTTCAGTATTACAAGTCTATAGTCTTAGCACTGGGGAGGCTGAGAGAGGAGGATTTCTGCAAGTTTGAGACTAGCCTGGGCTACAAAGTGCCACTCTAGCCAGGACCGTGCATCGACAAATAAACAACACACACACACACACACACACACACACACACACAAAAGTGGGTGCACATTAAACAAGAAAACAAAAAAACCCAAAAAGCAATGGCGTATCTTTCCCTCAGAAAATACATTCAGGCTTTTGTAGAACAGCTCAGGGTTCTGTCTCGCCCCTCTCACCTCCTTTCAAAGACACCATGGTCTTCATGCTGACCTCTTGCTCCTCTCACCTAGCGAATGAATTAGTTCTCTGTGTGGTTGTAATACCAGCCCCACAGCTTCCATGACAAGAGAACTGGGACCCTCAGGCTCCTAGCAGTTTCTCCAAAGAGACCAATTTCCAGAGTATAGGCCAACTTTCCAAGGGAGAGAAAACAAGTCCATGACAAGCCCATTAAGAACCCTGATCCTAGGCTGGAGAGATGGCTCAGTGGTTAAGAGCACTGACTTCTCTTCCAGAGGTCCTGAGTTCAATTCCCAGCAATCACGTGGTGGTGGCTCACAACCATCTGTAATGGGATCTGATGCCCTCTTCTGGTGTATCTGAAGGTAGTGACAATGTACTCACATACATGGAATCAATAAATAAATCTTAAAAAAAAAAAAAAGAAAAGAAAAGAAGCCTGATTCTCTGGCCTTTCAATGATTTCTATTTCTGTTTGCCTTCTGCCTGTGGAGACCCCAGTATCCCTCTGCCACAGAAAGTTCCAGTGCTCCACATCCCCATCTCTTCCCTGGGCAGTTCCTCCCTCACCCTGGCTCAGCCCCCTCCTTTTGTGCTGACATTCACTAGACAGGATGATCCTCTGCTGTTTTATCTGCAGCTGTGCCCAGGAGGTCTCTCAGGCCAAGCTTGTGTTTGGCTGTTAAGGACAAAAGGATCTGATGCCGCTAGCAGAGGCAGTTACTGGCATCACAAACTCGATATGAAGTCAGGAGCACAGCACAGGGAAACACAAAGCCACCTCCTGCTGGACCATGGGCCCTTAAGGTAGGGTCCTCTTTGATCTCAGAGGCTACCACCTGGGAATTTCTTCACTACTTTTCACTGCTTAGGGAGAAAGGGCCTGGGTGGTTTTAAGGCTGATAAATCAGAGTGAAGCTTAAAATCAAGGAGGAGAATGGGGAGGGAGGAGGAGGGAACCAAGGAGGGAGGGGAAGTGTCTGTTCATATCTAGTAGTTCCCTGGTAAATGCTTTAGAGGAAAATGGCTGTCATTTTGGATTTTGACCACCAGGAGCAGAGGCTGAAGTTGTGTCTGTTCTTCATGGCTGTTCTGTAGTTTACAGCTGTCTAGTCTATAGGTTATAGAGTTGCTGGATTATAGAGACATTATTAAATCAAGATTCTAGATGAGAAACTGAGGCTCGTGCATTGCAGAAGTGTTTGTAGCCAGTCACAATATCTGCACACTGGGCTTTTGTAGCCACTTGCAATGTCTGCTCATTAGGCTTTGTAGCTGAACTTTCTAACCTCGGCATGGAGATGTCTGGTCCCCCCTGGTACATGTGCATGACATCTGAGTATCATACTGTCCAGCAGATGCTGCTGAGATGGGGTATATGGGATGTTCTAGGGGTAATAGGTCATACATATTTGGAATTGAGATAGTTGTAGGGACTCCTAGAGGAGTGGCTGCCTCTTGTACGGGCTGTAAGGCCCTGGATGTTTGAGGCTCTCCCTCACAACTCAGAGGAGTGTGGGCAGAACAGCTGCACCAGCCAGGACTATATTGTACCCTCTTCTCCATGGACTGCTGAGAACAGTGAAGGAGAAGCATCATGGGATGAAACGGGGGACTCCATGTGTGCCTCTCTTGGCATCACTCGACCACACACGGACCATTCGTGCCCTCCTCTCAGGCTGCACGCCTGACTCCAGGGAGCAGATGGGATCTGGCTACTTCTAGCCGGATGAGAGACTGATTTAGTTCACAGGCATCCCAAGGGGAGAGATAAGTCAGCGACCCCAGAGTGACCGGCTGAGAGGAGCAAGGCTTGCAGGCTTCCAGCCTTGGAACCAGAGCTTGCAGGCACAACTGGTAGATGAGCTTAGAGCTCTGCAGACGGAAATTATTTCAGGGAACAGGAAGCAGCCCTGGCCGGGTGATGGGAAAAGGAGGCCCCACCACATCCCTGTCCAGCAAGATGCCTGTCAGCTGCATGTGGTGATCTGAAGGAACAAAGCCCTAGGAAAACAAAATGTCAAGTGCTCAGTCGCAATGGTCACATTCCGAGGGCCATACACTGATGGCGTAGTGTAGTCATTGTTTGAATGGAAAGGAGAGGGGAAGTCCCTAAGATCCAGGGAGTTTAAGGAAACTTAGAAGGCCTAGAGCTTTATAGGATTCACACCCTCTCCCATTATGTATGCAATAAACCCTTGCTGGGGAGGGGATACTCGTCTGTAGAGCTACCTGCAAATTGGGCAGGGAGTTCCAGGGGTGCAGCGGTCATGAGTCTCACCCATGGCAGGGGGCTCCAGGGGTGCAGCTGCCATGAGTCTCACCCATGTACTTTTCAGGGGTATAGTCTCCTTTGATTCAATTATACTCACTTTGGTAAATAACCCTAATAAACTCATTGGTCTCCAAGCTACACTTGGGTAAAATATTTGATAGTTGGTAGTGCCCTGTCTGGGGTAAAATACCCTTGCTCATATCTTCCCAGGAGAAGCCACTTAATCGATGGCCAAGACTATAAAGATATTTCTATCCTTCAGAAAATTCTATTTGAATCAGAACTTGTTGTGCTGGCATCTCTCTCTCTCTCTCTCTCTCTCTTTCTCTCTCTCTCTCTCTCTCTCCCTCTCTTTCTTTCTTTTGAGACAGGGTTTCTCTTTATAACCCTGGCTGTCCTGGAACTCACTCTGTAGACCAGGCTGCCCTCGAACTCAGAAATCCGCCTGCCTCTGCCTCCCAAGTGCTGGGATTAAAGGCATGCACCGCCATTGCCTGGCTTGTGCTGGTATTTCTATATTGATTTCATGATGAAGTAATTTTTGCCTTATTGAGTTGAACAAGATATTAACACCAACTTCACTTGTTTACGCACGCACTCATGTACACACGCATGCACCCCACAGGTAATAGGAAATTGAAAATTAGTAGTATGGTCCATATCCCCATTGATCCCATATACCCATTTTATCTGGATATAGGAGCATCCCTCCATGTATTTAGTCATCATTTAAAATAGCTAATCCATTTAGTGGTATTGAGTTCTACGATGGCTTCAGAACCCTTTACAGTAACAGTGACAGAGGCCATCCCAGATAATAGGACAAGTGCAACTTTTGAGGAAAGAAAAGCCAGGGTCAGATATCTGCTGCATCTCCCCGATAGTGGTTCTCAACCTTCCTAATGCTCCAACCCTTTAATACAGCTCTTCGTGTTGTATTGGCCCCCAGCCATAAAATTATTTTGTTGCTACTTCAGAACTGTAATCACTTCACTTCAGTGAACCATCTTCACTGTTGCCCTCACCATCCCCTCTCAGACCTCTAGCAAGCCTCCAGGCACAGCTGGAGGACTTACCTGCTGGTAGCTGCTGGCCCAGGAGGCACGGAGGGCATCCCAGCCTCCAGAGCGTTTGGCCTTGCTCTCCAGGTGAGCCCGCAGTTGTGTTTCCAGCTCCTGGCTGACTTGCTCCAGAGCATGCACCTTGGTCATATACTCCACTAGGCAGCCCCCCAGGTCCTCAACGGTAGTGTGATCCCTTTCTGGGCCTGGAGCAGGCACAGTGGCAAGGCCTGAACTCCGTAGGCCCTGCAGGAATACACTGCTGATCCCCAGGGCCCGGCGGGTCACTCGGGCACCGAGGCCACCTATGCCGCCACTGGGTGCTACTCCTACATAGACCCCAGGGGCACGGACGAGGCTACCCACAGCACTGGTCCTGGATGCTGGGGGGCTATCCTGGGAGGAAGGAGATCGTGTTCCCCTGAGGGATGACACCCTATGCCTCTGCAGGGACATGCTGGCGTTGGCTCCAGAGGGCAAGTCCGCTGCTACTCTCCTTTCGCTCATCCTCTCTGCCTCTGTGGTGCCTGGCAGGTTTACAGGGTCCAGTAGCTTTTGGTTGCCAGCCCCCAGCATCCCTATGGCCTGGTCACGGGCCTCTCTGGAAACTCCCCTGTCCCCGTGTTCTTTGTCTACTGCCTTCCATGAGTTTCTGGCATTCATTGAGCTGGAAGAGAACCGCCCCACCAGCCTGCGAGAGGCACACAGGCATTCTCTGTTGCTGGGTCATGTGCCCAGCCATCTAGACTTTTCGTGGGTGGTGAGTGTAGCAGTACGGCCTGCGGGAATGGGTTATCTAGAGTTGCCTATTTCTTTTTAGACAGGGTCTCTAACATGGGGGGGGGGGCTCAAAATCCTTATGTAGCCAGTTAGACTTTAAACTTTTGATCCTTTTGCCTCCAATTCCTACAATAGAATCCAGGGCCTCAGGCATACCAGGTACATACTCTATGAACCCCCAGTTCATGGCTTTTATGTCGCTAACACAGGGAGGGTCAGGCAGGCAACAAGTGTCCCCACTTCACTGGGGAGGAAACAGGCCGCAGAACCTTGGATGAATAGCGTTCTGATCTCCAGGTCTCACAGTACAAGCTGGGACTCCGCGTTAGGGCCTCAGGGCTGATAACAGGGCTGTCCGTATCCCTTCATGTACGCATGCGCTGGTATGTGCGCACATAAGCCAGCCTGGGAGGAAGGCAGCCCCACAGGCCCAAGGAAAACAAAGCAAGCCTGCTCATGCTTTCTTCCTTCAGACCTGGCAGCCATTCCAGGCCCCTTCCAGCTCCATCCTTCCCCCACCCCCTCATGTCTGCCCTCTGACACTCTGCGTGTTAGCTGCTGACCACTGGCCATGTTTCTCCTCCTCTAGACCTTGCTGTGCATGCTGCTTGATTGCTAGCTGACACAGCAGACACGCTGGACCTGAGCTGCTGGGCAGCTGTTAGGCTCTGGTCTCCCTTCCACCTCTGTATCACCCTTTAATAAGACCAAGAAGGGAGAACAACATAGGGATTTCTGGAAAGCACCCAGGGGTCCTCCAAGTTAGGGTTTTCTCAGCACCCAAGGTTTTTATGTACATTGGTGATCCGACTGCATGCATATCTGTGTGAGGGTGTCAGATCCCCTGGAACAGGAGTTACAGACAGTTGTGAGCGGGTACCCCAGGTTTTAATCTTTGCCTTCGGCATCCTCCAAGTCACACAGTCAATGGTTATATCCCAATCACTTCTTGGGGGCTAGAATGGTCCTTCCGGCCTGAGCATGACATGGCCCTAAAACTTGAGTGCTGAGTGAGATTTTAGTGTATAGAAGGCATGCACCCCAGGTCCATGGACCTTGGACTCCTTGGTCTTGTAATGTGAGGGTTGACCCCAGGCAGGAGAAGGGGGCAGGAATCAATTTCTAGTAGGCATTGAGTATACCCCAATTCTGAGCACAATTCCATTCTCTGATTTTTTTTTTTTCAATTCAACTTGAGAACGCAGGAAAATACACGATTGACATGTGTTGCTGTTTGGGGTGCATAATGTACAATTTCAGAAGTATTATCTCATAGATACTATTATTTCCCTTTGTGATAAAAGACTCCAGGATCCCACAGTCAGAATGTATAGGGTTGAGAAAGCCTCTTTAATCCAGAACGTGTAAGGTTGTCTCTAGCAGTTACCACTCACCAGGGTCACACGGGCTGCTCATCAGCTAGAACTTTGTGTGAGCTTTTATTTTCTATTTTTTTTTTTGTTTGTTTGGTTGGTTGGTTTTTCGAGAGAGGGCTTCTCTGTATATCCCTCGCTGTCCTGGACTCACTCTGTAGACCTGGCTGGCCTCGAACTCAGAAATCAGCCTGCCTCTACCTCCCAAGTGCTAGGACTAAAGGTGTGTGCCACCACTGTCCGGCTTATTTTCTATTCTTTATGAAGATTGCAACCTTTCTCCTTCTGTTTTGTTTACTTGAGACAATGTAAGAGGGACTTTGTTCGTTTGTCTTGTGTCTTTATGTGGAGGCCACAGATCAACTTTGGGGCCATCCTCAAGGGCTGCCTACCTGATTGTTTGAGACAGGATCTCCTGTTAGTTTGGAACTCACCAATTAGGCTAGACTTGCAGCCAGTGAGCCCCGGGGATCTGCCTGGGCTCTGCCTACCCAGTGCCTGCCCAGTGCTAGAAGCATGTGTCACCACACCCAGATTTTGTACATGGGTTCCGGGGTTCGAACTTGGATCCTGATTGTAAGAGACTTTACTGAGGTGTATCTCCCTACCTCTCAGGAGACACAAGATTAAGTATCAGTGTTGTTTATCTGATTAATAAATGAAGGAGCCAACTGAGTTAAGTAAAGGCCAGTAGCTTATAGGCTTACATAGATGTGGCATTCTTCCTATGAATCCCACCTCTGCAGCTCCCATGATGCACTGGGGACTAGGTTATGATAACAGCCTCCTATTCCGGGTGGTATTGCCGGGTTCTACGGAGCTGCATTTCAGTCAGTTCCAGGATGCGTTATCCAAGGCCAAATGCAAGCTACTGACTCTAAAGGTGCCCTGTGCATCTAAGCACTGTTACTGCCCAGGGAATGGTAATGATTAGTGATTTTAGACACTCTCAGATCCAAAGACATCTACTTTAAATCTACCGGGTCCTCTGGAGATGGGATCAGGCAAGGGGAGATACCTGGGTGGACACCAATGTTTCAAAGAGCTGAAAAGAGCAGACTCTCCCTTGGGAAGCCCACCCTCTTGTTCTAAAAGATCTCACCGACCCTCTTTTCTCATGACACTACTATAAAGTTCAATACAATGTCCAATTAGATAAGTAGACATGGAAACAAGATAGTTATGAGTACCACTGAGGGGAGACTAAAATGTTATTTTTTTAAATGAAAAGAATGCAAAATGTATTAGCGACTTGGTCCTCTGGGTAATAAAATAAGTTTATTTATATATACATGGTAGCTGAATTCTGTGGATACGGAAAAATAAGTCATACATCCACAAATGTATATATAACATATGTATCTTTGATGACATATATTATATATAAATTTTACTTTACAAACATGTTTTTCTCAATACATACTCACACACATTGGTATAGTTAATGCAGTAGCTAACAGAAATATTATGAGAAGGTTAAGGTCAGACAGCAACACATTAGAGAGCGAAATCTCGGCACAACATTTAACCTGCTTCTTTGTGGGCTGAAGTCTTTGAAGAGAGACAAGCAGACTCGTGTTAAGTAGGTCCACATAACATTGAGAACACACATTAGTTTTGAAGGCCGTCTTTCTTTTGGAAAGGAGGAATGGAAGAAGAGAGGCAGTCATGATGAGAAGACCACAGCAACAACACAGACATCGAAATCAACAGTCAAATTCAGGCTCCAATCTGATAAGAACATCTATATTCAAAATATACTATCAAACTATTTTTCTTTTAGAGAAGGGGGGAGGGGCTGAAGTTAAATCCCTAGCCACGGTGGGTTAGGAAACAGAGAATGCGATTGGCTCCAGAAGCCCCTCTTGGGTCTCTGCGAGTCTGCTCCATGTTGGCCACACTGGTGCAGTGTGGGCTGGGAAGGCTAGCTGGACCTGGACCCAGGGGAACAAGAGGGGAGGGGCAGGGGACCATGAAAGCAGTGGGCAGGTCTGCCATGCTTCTGCCTGGAGATAGAATGGCACTTCTTTCAAGTGAGTCATTTGGCAATCTTTTTTTCTTTAAAGATTTAATGGGGGAAGGTTAAAAAAAAATAGTTCTACACCACAAGGCTTAATAGATTAAACCTGTTTCTCAGGGGGCACAATTCATTGCCTTTGGAGAAAGCAATACCGAAGCCCAACAAACGACCCTTGAACAGGGAAGGGCAAGGGCCGCACAGCCCCTGGGCTGAGATCTGCATCTGTCCTCCAGGAAGAGAGGCAGGGAGGGCATCCGGGGCAGGTGAGGCCAAGAAGGGTTTCTAGGGACCATTGTTCTGCCAGACAAAGGCAGTCCCGTTTTTTGTTTTTGTTTTCTCTCGTATGGCGAGAGCATCCTGTGGGGTGGAGGGTCTTGATGCCTGATGCCCTTCACTGATCTTGTCAAACTCGACATCCAGTGATGGTACTGTGAGGCTCCAGGCTGACAAGCTCCCTTCTGTTTTGTAACCTTGCCTGTGTCTTCTGCTGTGGTGCCCCGGTTCCCACCCCTAAGATACATACAAAAAGACAGGAGATGTGGGCACGCTGAGCCAAGGGAACCAGAGTGTCAACACCGCACAAATGACCACTCATTTGGCCATACTAGCATTCAGCTTCCACGGGAGACTGGTCTCTTTCCTCACCTGCCCAGGGCTCCTGGAACCTCTGCATGCTCAGAACAGTTGAGAGAAGCAATCAGTGCAACCGCTTTGCTTAGAAATACCTTTATTTTATAAACCCATGGGTCATTCTGTAAATTTTTTTTTTTTAAACCACACTTGTAAAAAAGATGTTGACAATTCTTAAGAAAAAAAGCTGAAAATGTCTCTTATTAAGTCAGGGTTACACAAAGGTTATATTTATAATATATATATATAGATATTTGTATATTTATAATTTAGAGACAAAAATAGGGAGTGGCAAAGCGGAAGCTGCTGCAGCTAGATCTCAGAAACTTGGTCGTTTCCCACGAACAGTGTTTCCTGGCAGAAGGGGTTCACGAGGACCATCCCAGTGTCTCGATAGTCGCCATTGGCTGGGGAGCGGGGCTCTGAGAGCTGGTCCTGAGGAGAGAGGGAGGAAGCTGGTGTGAGCTGGGGATGGAGTGAGGGGTGGCTGCTCTTCGTGAAATGCACACATACAACCCCAGCAGCCAGGAGGATAGGAAGTTCAAGGCTAGCCTGGGTTACACAGTAAGAGATTGGCCTCATCAAATCAAGCAACCAAGCACACGAGTACATACATCCCCCCCACATATATCACACATACCACATACACCACACAGAATCGTCACATCTCCCATACGTCCTCCACACACTACAAACCCCTTCCCCAGCTCCCCCCCCCCCCCCCCCCCCCCCCCCCCCCCCGCCTACTCCTGCCTTAGGGGGCAACAGTTGATGTCCTCAGAACTCCAGGCTCAGCTTCCTGCTGCCTCCTCAGACACCCAGTCAAAACTGAAGCTTTTCCTTTCCAAATCCACCTATAGGCACCACCTCTCCCATAACCACCCCTTAGAATCTGACAGGCCTACAAGTCTTCAGAAGCAGGTCGTCCTCCTCTTAAGGCCTCCCTCCAACCCCCGACTCCCAGAGTCTGTTGAGAATCATCCCTCCATTTCTTGTAGCAACACAAGCACCCATGTGGTGGACTGCAATAAGATATGTGTTAAGTGAAACAACACCCCAAACCTGCTAGCCCCCCCTGGGGGAGGGGAAGCTTTAGATAGGTACCTCAGGCTGCTCAGAGAGGCATTTGACAGGGTTTCCGGCTCAGCTATTACAAGCACTTGTGGGCTACTAAGGGCCCTCCTCAGATCCAGGTATTAATTGAGCGAAAAGACACAGTAGCCCAAAGCCTAACTGAATGCCAAACAAACATCTCAATGCTGCGACGCACCCGTGTGTGCAGGCCTGGGCCAGACTTCCTCGGAAGCCGCTTCATTTTAAGAAGCCACAATTCATTCTCTGAAGTTTATTTTTAAAATGAAACAGACAAAGGACAGTTCCTGAGGAGGAAGGGCTGGTTGCTTTATGGGCAGTCAGGGAAGAAGAGGAAATGGCCTGTCGATAAAATGTCTTTTCAGGAGACAGGCATTTCCTCCAAGGGCTTGTCTTTGGCCAAATCTCATCAGGAGAGTGCATGTAAGTCTGACCCTTCTAACTATGGAGAAGAGATAGAAGACTGCCTTGAGCTCTGAAGGCTTTGGAGCTTGAAATGCGGCTTGTGTTGGCTTCCACTTTTAATGGGGCAAGCAAGTATGGATCGGTGGTGAACCTGGGGTGTGTACGAAGCACTGCATGAAAAGAGAAGAGGTGTTTAGGAGACAATGACATCAACGGACTGGGGAGGGAGGGAGAAAAAGGAAACAAAAGGGAGAAAAGTGTCCAGGTACACTTGGGTACCGAGATCCGCCAGTCCAGTGTGTAGCTACCTTTATTATCACAGAGAGTAAGGGAGCTAGGCACAGAGAGGGAGCAGCATCTAGGAGAATGTGATCGTCCGGGGTGGTCTATAGGGCATGCATGTCCCCAGCAGTTTCCACCCTGGTTGTGAGCCGCCTGCACTCTGACCTCGCACAGCACAAGATCGGAGTGTTGCAATAGATTACAGTCCTTTTTACAAGGGCAGCAGAGCCAAGGGAGTAGACTGGCAGTGGGCACAGACTGAAGCCAATGCTGGCTGGTTTTCTGCCCTGGCTTTTGTGGGGCCTTCCATTCTTGAGACTGTAGCCAAGTGGCCCTTCCCATCGGAGTCCCCTGGCCTGGCGCTGACTGCAGATCAGGAGCACCCCCACCCCTGACCACCACAATTCTACACGGAGAACACCACCATGTTGCTCTGAAAGTGGGGCTTTTCTAAGGCATGTTTATGGGCTCAGTTCTTCGGTATTTGGGTCCCCCATTTATAAAGAAAATATAAGACATCCATGAAACCTTCAGGAAGCCGGGGCTGCTCCCTGCCCTCTGGCTATTCCCTTTTGCTGAGTGGCTACTGTGTGGCAGGCTCTGAACTAGGGGGTGAGTCCCGGTGTCTTTACATTTATCTCCTGCATGTTTGCTGCTGAGCTGTGGGCCAGGCCAGACACAGCTGTAGACACAGGGAACTGGGAAGTGGATTCACACAAGGCCCTGCCCTCAGCAAGGAGAGGGCAATCAATGCGTCTGGAGAACAGCAGGCTGCAGTATCCCTGGCGAGCAGCCTTGTAAGGAGAAAGCAGGCAGGGCTAGGGATGGATGAGGAAGGAGCGTGTGGCTCCGATGGATTTAGGGCAGTCCAGGAAGGGGGCTCCTTGGAGAGAACTGCAGGAAGTGATTGATGGTCTAGGCCTTAGAGGGAGAGGTCCCGTTAAGCGTAAGAGCAAAGCTCTTGTGGGTGATGGGTTTTCTGTGCGGAACAAAGAGCCCAGAGCAGCCGGGAGAGTGGGGGTTGTCAGGGTTGTCAAGAGACCAGCTCATGAAGGGACCAGAAAGAGGAACTGGGTGTGTGTGTGTGTGTGTGTATATATGGTGCACGCAGTCGAGCTGTGTTGTGGGAGAAGTCAATTTCAGGTGTTGTTCCTTTGGAGTCAGCTTGAACCAGGATCTCTCACTGGGAATTGGGGGCTTACTGATTAGACAAGGCTAGTTGGCCAGCAAGTCCTAGGAATTCTCCTGCCTCTGCTGCCCAAGGACTAGAAAGTTTGTGTACCATGACACTTGGATTTTTACATGGGTTCTGGGGATCTCTTTCCCTTCCCCCTCTGTCTTACTTGCTTCTCCCTCTCTTCCCCATTCTTTCCCTTCCTTCCCTCCTTTCATTTTTATGGGTCTCATGTAGTCCAAGAGGGCCTTGGACTCCCAAAGTAGCTAAGTAGTCTGGACTTCTGGTCTTCCTACCTCTGCCTCCCCAGTGCTGGGACCAAAGCATCCTACATCCAACCCTAGCTTCTCTTTAAGGTGCCCCGAAGATCCACTTGGGAGCTGGGGTCCATGGGTAATGGGGCTGTGCTTTTGAGAGAACACCTGGCTCCTGTCCTCATGGACTGCAGAAGGTATGATGGAACAGGAGGTCATTCCAGAGTCTTCTGAAACCATCAGAGCATAAGAGAAGAGAGGGCAATGTAAACTGGGGAGAGAAGACTAAGATGGAGACCCATGAGGGGGGCATCATGGAGGAAGGAAATACTGAGCATGAATGGATGGAGTTTGTCAAATGAAGAGGCAGGCATCATGTGAGGCTAGTGTGTGTGTGTGGGGTAGTGTTGGAGAGTGGGGAGAGTGTGAGGTGACCCCTCACAGGTCACCTAAAAACTTTAAGGGAGTAGATCAGCTGGGTTTGGATAAGGGAACAATGTAGCTACATTCACAGTCATCAAAGCTTACTCTAGATGCCCTGGGAATGGAGTCCCGGGGAAGGCAGGGTGCACCTCTCTCCTGGATCACCTCCCTCCTTTGGACCATCTGTCTCCCTTTGTGAGCATTCTTAGTAAAGCCCAGGAATCCCTCTGCTTTGAGGAGGGCCTTCTCCCGTGAGTCCACAGCCCTTCATCTGTTACTATTCTTAATTTGGTTTGTTTTTGAATGACACTAGGCTTCATCTCGGGCCACACAGCTCAGAACTGGAAGTCTCCTGAGAGCAAGTTTTCATCTCCCGTCCCCAGAGACTGCTTGCCACAAAACAAGTCCTCGACAAGCATTTGTCACTTATTCTCAGATTGGAGAAGTTCTGAGAACAGTTTCCTAAACTCCAGTGTGTAAGAAAGCACCTGGTGTGTGTGTGTGGGGGGGGGAGGGCTCTTTTCAGAATCAGACCCCAAGCTCAGTAGGGCGGGGGCAGGGGGGAAGCTCCTGGCCCAGTGAGCACTGCAGAGGGGCAGGCCCTGGGGCTGAGCAGGTACTTTGTTGCTCTTTCTGTGGAGAGCAGCGGTGGAGGTGTGGGGCGGTTACCTCTGAGGTCTCTAGGGACTGGATCTCCCTCGGGAGCTCCACTGCGTGTCGGTTGAAGTAGTCCATGGTGATGGCGTTGTTCCAGTAGCTCAGGTTGTTCTCGGGGTTGGCCGTCTTCTTCTTCCTCTTCATGCAGCACACTGTCAACAGGACGGCTGTGGAGAGGCCCAGTCAGAGAGAAGCAGAGGGAGGAGACAAGTATCTTAGTCTCAATGGAGTGTGGAGGAGGACTTACTGGCCCCAGCCTCTAAGTTGAGTTTTTAAAAGTAGACTCATGTATCCTGGGGTGGCTTTGAGCTCACTATGTGACTGAGGACAGCCTTGAATTTCTGAGCCTACTGACTCCAGCTTGAGTCCTAGGATGACAGGTCTGCCCCCACTCCTGGTTCACATGCTAAGGACTTTGCGCATATAAGATAAGCACTCCAGTAACTGAGCTCCCTCACGTCCCTCTTGTTTTTTTTTTTTTTTTTTGTCAACTACTACCTTTACTTTGAGTACCTACTATGTATTAGAAAAACTGTTATTAGTTATCAGTTTTCCTAAGGGTCTATCCTACTGTGTGCTCTCAGAAGAGGTCAGGAGATACAGGAATCGGTAATAAAAGGAATCGGGAGATGTCAATAGGGACCCAGTGAGAGATGATGAGGGGACAGTCACAGGGATGACCTCATGGGAAGGGAACTGGTATCCAGGGGAGAAGATGGCCCTGGGCAGAACAGGCAGCATGTTCTAGGATTGGAGATTAGCACTGTGCAAAGGACCAAAGTGTGGACAGCTCAGGCGTGTCTGAGAAAAGAAAGTGCAGTATGGCATGGAGAGTGGGGGAGGTAGGAGGGGAGG
>NW_022196906.1:97136649-97178467 GCF_008632895.1 Mastomys coucha
GAGGGGAGTGTGGGGGAGGTAGGAGGGGGTTTGAGGGGGAGGTAGGAGGGGAGTGGAGAGGGAAGGTATGTGGGGGCATGTAGAAGGGGAGTGGGGAGGGAGTTAGGAGAGGAGTTGGGGGGGGAGGAAGGAAGGAGGGGAGGAAGGGAGGAGGTAGGAGGGGAAGCCAGGCACTGTTGAGAGGTATACCCCAGGGGCTTGTGGGAAGGGAGGCTGCATGTGACTTGGTGGCATTTGTGGTTGCTGCTGTGCTGTGCTTTTAGGATGCACCAAACAAGGGTCTTGCTCACCTGGTGGGGGCATTCCCCAGAGCCTGGAAGTAAAGACCAGCATGTGTGTTCAGAGCCTCAGACCGTGGAGAGATCTCCACCGAAGCAGGAGGTGTGACAGACACAGATGCATTAGACACAACCTTGAGGCTTGGTTAAAAAGATGTGACTAGCCAGTCGCATAGGACTTGCATTTCAGGGACGTTATCCGTATAGACAGTTATAAAATTCCTTTTGACCTCATGGGGTCAGTGTTACAGTTCGTAATTTTCAGAAAGAGAAGTAGCCATTTTTATCAATAGGCTTAGGAGCAAACCTGGTTGCGTCTGGAAACTATGGACTCCATAGTTTCTGCCCAAGAGCAACATAAGGGCTCACCTTGTTGAAGCGACAGCAGCCGAGCTCTTCTGCATCTGCCCCACCCCCACCCACTGTGTGACACGTGACCCCGTCTCTCCAGTGTCTGAGACTCAAGAGTCCTGGAGGAGTAAGTGAACCTGGGTTCTGTTGACCAATCAGGCCGAATGGTGGCTCCCAGGGAACTTTGGAGGCTGAAGAGGCAGGGTGCCTTGCCCAGACTCACACAGCAGAACGGCAGTACACATGGGGAGCAGCTAGTGTGTGTGTGGGGTGAGTGTCCCCAGCATGGAAACCTTCCACAGGGAAGAGGATGGGTGGGCTCTGTTGCTTAGTGCCTGAGGATGGGGACCCAGGCTGCTCTGTTCAGAGGCCAGCACCAGGGGGCAGCAGAGGGCCATCTCCCTTAGAAGTAGCCTGAGGGCTTGACCAATACAGAGTGGGTACTTAGTCAGGGAACAGGGCAGCTGTAGGAGCTGGCACACTTATAAGCTGAGATCTCAGAGCACAGGTTCCAGTTGTGGGGGCTCACTAGAACATTCCTTACCCCCCATCCCCAATCTCCACTGGCTTTGCTGGAATGATCTCCAAGCAAGGTCAGGAGGCAGCTTTTATTTGCAGTTTGCCTCATCTGCTTTGGGCAGATAGAAAGGCTTCCAGTTTGCTAATCATGCCTCTCAAAGTACCTTTTAAAAAGCCTTTGACACAGAGAGAGGACTACTGAATGGGCTAACGGGGATTCTGGAGACTGGCTGGCGTCAGATTGTTCAAATTTTGTGGCTCCATCTTTCCCTTCTTCTCACAGCCCTTCCTTCACTGGTGGAAGGAGGGAAGGGGCAGAAAGGGCTTCGAAGCACAGCATGGAAACAGCAGTTAGGGCCAACCTGTCCTTCTGCTTGGCGACACCATGGCCTGACAGACACAGCTGGCTGTCACAGACGCCCTCCCTCTCTCCTCCCCTCCCTGGCATCTTTATTCCTCAGGGCCAACAGACTCTGCCTCTGAAACCATCAAGGGGGAAATGGCCAGGGCAAGGGAAGCCAGGAGAACCAGGTCTCTGAAGACACAGACACACTTCGGAAGTGGGAAGGGGGATTTAAGCTCTGCTGCCATGGGAGTTGTCAGGGACAAGCGGCCGTGTTTCACCTGCTGGTCTGTGAGGGTTATCTGACAGCACATCACACACGTCACTGCCACACACTGCAAATGGGGTGTCGGGGAGAAGGCTGCCCTTAAAAGCCACATCTCCGAGGGAGGGGGACACCTGTGACTGGAACCACCGAGTAGTCACAGGCAAGCAAGCAAGATCAAAGAGAGACTGAGACAGTCTTAGAGACTGCCCAGTCATGTGGTGAGAAGGTTGTGGAAGTTGGCAGCAGAACCCAGACAGCAACACAACTATGGCCTGAGTATGCTGTTTAACCTCTTGGCTCTGTGCAGGCCAGATGAAATCCTGCACATAGCAGCATTCTACCCAGCTCCTGGTGGCTTTTCCCACCTGCTATTCTTAGTTTGAAAAGTAGGGAGTGGAAACCTGAGAGATGAACTTCCCCAGGCCATGCTACTGAGGTAAGTCTACTGCTGTGTCTGAGTCCATAATGCCCCTGACACGGAAGCCTGAGTCTGTGGAATGTACCATCCCATGTGTGGGAGGCTTGGTGGCTCGAATCTATTTCCCAGCGTTTCCCAGGTACCATCTCCTACAAGAGAGATGCAGAAAGAGACACTGGGCTCTGTGACTGCGACGGTCTCAAAGCTAATGCTCTAGTTGTGTTTAGAACTGTTAACGACAGTCTTCTGACCGTTCATCCAAGAGACAGAAGTACGGCTTGGACTCAAGGAGTCTGATATACTCTCAGGCATAGTTTACAGGCCTCTTCAACCCTCATGGCCACTCTGTGAGAAAGGCTCAAGTGCTCTTTCACGTACAGAAGTATCTGAAGGTCACTGAAGTTGATCAAGATAACCCAGCTAATAACACCACCATGACCACAGGTCCTGGTAATCTCCGAGTAGATGCTTATTGTCTCCTGCCACTCTGAACACTGGAGGGAACATGCAGTATGGCCTTAGAAGCCCTTTGTGAGCTGCACAGTAAGTACAAGGTGTGAGCCACTTATCCATTTAGCCATAGAAGCGACTGCTCTGTGTTTCCAAAGGCAGCAGCCACTAAGACTCTACGAGGGATGGGGGGGGGGTCCCCTCTGTCCGTAGTTCTAGAACAGCCCTGTGAGTTAAGCAAGTTCTCATGGCTTTCCCAGGAATGGATCCTCTGTGACTTATCAGATGAGTGACAGGAAGGAAGCTCACTGGTATGAAGTGTACTGTTCACACGACAGGGCTCGGTGGGTTCTGAGAAGCGATCAAAGCCCGGCAGGTTCCCCCAGAAGATCCAACCTTTCCAAACACCTGCTGCATTGCCAGTTGCTGGGCCTGTTGGAACATGCACTATGAATCCACCCGGGATGAGTGATAGCCACGCCTCCTTACTGCTGTCTCTTGAGCTCCTTCCCCACGGCAGACCCTGAGAGAAGACCCTAAATGCATTGTCCCTGATTTTCATGGGTCTTGGAGGTAAGCATTACAAGTGTGGAGAGGTCCTGTCCAAATCCTGCTGTCCACCATCCCTGATACCTGCACCATGACGGACTACGGCAGGGCCGGCAGAGCATGCGCAATCCTCCCTGTGCCATGCTTCCCTGATACCTGCACTATGACTTCGGCAGGGCTGGCAGAGCATGCGCAGTCCTCTCTGTGCCCAGGTCGTGCTTCCCTGATGCCTGCACTATGACTTCGGCAGGGCTGGCAGAGCATGCGCAGTCCTCTCTGTGCCCAGGTCGTGCTTCCCTGATGCCTGCATCATAACTGATTATGGCAGGGCTGGCAGAGCATGCGCAGTCCTTTGGGATCCCTCTACAGCTTTAGGCTCCCACTGACCCAGCAGAAACACTTGCAGATGTTGTTCCATGCTCTTTATTTCCCATCGGCGTCCAGAGGCCTGCGTTCCTGTGTAGGGCTTGCCTGGCTTACTCCTGCTCACTCCAGCTCTCCCTGGGTGCTTTATAGTATAGCTCCCTGGCATGCCTGATTCCATCTTGGCATCTGCCTCTTAAAGGACCTGAACTGACGCAGCAGATGTCTCTCTCATCCAAGAGAAGAGAAAGCATAGGGGTGCTGGTGAAGTCCAGGTTTGTGGGCAGGCGCATTTGAGTCCACAAGCCGGTTTCAGTGCTGCAGGGCACTCCATAAAGGATTCAAGTGACAGAAGACAGGGACTGGGGTGGGTTTCAGCTCTTGTGCCCTGGTAATAAGACCACAACTAAGGACGTTTAGCGTCTGGTTCCTCAACTAGCATGTGTGTGTGTGTGTGTGGGGGAGTTGGGTGTTTAGAAGTCTAGCCGGGGATATTATCTTGAAGCTAAGAGAGAGCTGTATTTTAGCTTGAGTGGCTTATGGCCAGAGTGACAATTTATGGACAATCCTGCCTTATCCTCAACACCTCCTTCCATTGGTCCGTAATTCCAAAGAGACCACTCACCTGGCTACACTTCCTTTTGCATCAATCTTTTCTGCTTCATAGTAAGAATCAGTCTAACCCAGGTTTTCTTATGTGGTAATTAAAATGCCATTTAAGTCCTGCACACACATCTATACAATGCATATAGAGGCACATGCTTATGCTTGTATTCATGGTTAACATTCCCTGGACACTGAACAGAGCTAAGAAGTATGGGTCCTAAAACATGTAATCCCTTGGAATATTGGATTAACGGTCCAGAGTCTGGAAAAATGCATCAAGGTCAGGGAGTGGCTCTCCTCGGCCCTGTCAGGCTGAACTTGCATTGGTGATGCAGCACACCTGACTCTGGCTCCATCTTCTCCCAGAGGATGCTGGGAGGAAACCCTTCACAGTGTGAGACAGGCTAGGGAGCTCACCAGAGCCTTCAATTGTCCTGTGAAAACCCAGAGCACCCACTGGTGAGTAATGACCAGTGGCAGGCCGGAGGCTTAAGAGGAGGCAGCTGGACCTGTGTGCATCCTGATGGTGGCAGCAGAGACCAGCGCAGCAGCCACATGGCTCTTGGCCACCATTCCTACCAATTTTAGTTCTCTTCTGAAGTGGCCTGGAGCCAATCGGTTTTAGTTCTCTTCTGAAGCAGCGTTGGCAGGGCTTGGGAGACAAAGCACTCCTCAGCCCTTGCCCTTCCAGCTACTGGGAGGGCTTGTGATGTGGAAGGCAGGCGAGCTGCTGACACTACATCGTTGTGCAGGCTTCGAGTTCACTAGACTCCTCCCCCCCCCCACATTAGAACCAGGGGAATCACCCTGTGATGAGCAAGCATGAGCTGAAGAAAGCATAGCTGGGGGCGAGCCCTTGCTGCTCTGCGCAACCTGGCTTCTCTCCTTGCCCCTTTGCCAGGGGTGATAAATCCTACACTTGCGCTTCGGTATCAGTCTGACTGCCTGGCAGAGGGTGGAGTCGGCTGTAAGGTCTGTAGAGGTGCTCTGGGGTACAGAGCCAGCAGGGAAGGTTGAAACATGAGCCTTCAGACCTGGAAGAGCAGCGCTGGTCTGGTCCTTAGGTGGAGCAGGGCTATGGACACAGCCCAAACAGCACCTAGGGTCCTGGGCCCAGACTGACTCTAAGTAGTCTCTGACTATGGCCAAGGATGGTCCATCGGGGCTATGTCTGCGACCAAGGACACAGAGCTGATGTAGAGGCAGGCAGGACCTGGGTAGAAACATAAAGGAAGTGGGCTCTGTTGTGCCCTTGGGCTATGAGAAGTCCAGTGTGGACACAATCAGATCTTTAGAGAGCTCCCCAGCACCTGAAGCCTCCTCTTATAGCTCCGACTTGACCTTGGATGTAGTTCTAGGCTGTGTCTGTCCCTCCTTGCCTTGGCTGACGTCAGTTTTCTAACTCAACAGTGTGGGTGATGACCAGAGGCTCCTGACACCTTGGTGCTGTGTGTGGTTAATGTGTTTATTTTCTTTAGCTAATGTGGTAGGGACAGAACGATAAGACAAACCTGGAATCCCAACTATAAACAAGGGTATCCAACATACTCCGGAGATTAGAGAGCAGCTACTTCTCCCATATGACTGCTAATTAATAATTTGCTTATTAGTACGTGCTAAGTTTTCTCAATCCCCTTCCTGTTTCAGAAGCAGGTGATCACAGTTTAAAAAGTACATGTTCCCATAACTGACAATAGGGCTTCTCTTGCTATGCACGGTGGACACCATGCAGGATGAGCTGCAGCGAGCAAGCAAGCTTCCTGGAGACAGTCCACCATGCACAGCTGAGATGGATGTACCCAGGAGAGGCACAGCCCCAAGGGGTTTGTCTCTGGATTGCTTCTTGCTGTTGCGGTTCCTTCTGAATCAAAGCATGGTGTGAGTGGCTGTGGGGAGACCCTCTCTGCCTATAGAATTTGGTGTCATTGCTTCTTGGGAGACAATCCACTCTACTGAGCAAGTTCCCCAGAGATCAATATGAAGATGAACTTTCATAAAATATTATTTAAATAGCGATTTCACAGAATTCCTGATTTGATTTATGGAAGTTAGGGTAGTTGATAGTTTATGGTGTTTTGGCAGAGAGAGATAATAAAGTTAGAATTAAGAACAGACTCCGCCTCCTCCCTTGTAGCGAGGGCTACCTAGGTTGGAGATGGAGCAGAGTGAGCTTTCATGGGTTACAAGCACACAATTGTACTTGGAAGAGAAAAATAGGCTTGGGACAAGCTAATGATCAAAGGAAACATTCATTCTAGGTTGGGTCTGAGTTCCAGGATCTTGTGGTCTAGGGATGTGGCCACAGGTTTCGGGGTGTATCATAAAAAGACAGGGTTATGAATAAAAGGTACATAATTCTGTTATGAGAATAAGAAAAGAGGAGAGATGACTAGCCAGTTTAGCTGAACAAGACTTCAAACACAGTAAGACGGATGATGATCTGTTTCTTGGCAAATACAAATTGTCATCAGCTAAACATAGGAAAAAACTCGCTATATAGGCTGGCTCGCTTAAACTTGGTTAATAAATGACGAAAGAGTTATTGCTTTGGGGTTTCGATGAACTTGTGGAGAGAAAGCTACATGGGGAATTTTTGATTAGGTATAAGTTTCAAAAGAAAAATACATAATAATCTGGTTGTAACTTCCTTTTGTGTAATGATTTTAATCTGTTCTTGAAGAATTAGGTTCTTGTGATTGTTTTTGGAGAATATGTAACTTGTGGCTATAAGTTAATACTTTTTTTATCTAGAGAATTTTTATCTTAGGTGGTATAAAAAGGCTAAGAAAAAAGTTGACTGGAGCTTTGCTCCATCCATCAAATGTGTGTGTGTGTGTGTGTGTGTGTGTGTGTGTGTGTGTGTGAAGTTGTTAGGGCTTGCTCCATCCACCAAGTGTGTGTGTGTGTGTGTGTGTGTGTATGTGTGTGTGTGTGTGTGTGTGAAGTTGCTAGGGCTTGCTCCATCCACCAAGTGTGTGTGTGTGTGTGTGTGTGTTCCCTCAGCGAAGAGTCTGCTGAATGACCAATAGCCAAATCTGTGCCCTGCCTCAGCTTACTCTGCAATATCAAAGCTGGCTTTTGATACATGGCCAACTTTACACATTCCCTGAACTGGGTCCTGGAGTGAGTGTGGCCTTCTAGCCTCCACACAAGTTTTGCTGTTGTTTTTCCCCAGCAAGCTGGGAGAAGAGGTATTTGTAAAGAGGAGATGGGTGGAAAGCTGGCTGTGTTGAGGGCCTAAGCCTTCTGTGCTAACCTGTGGCATAAGGGAAGGGTGTTGGCTTGGTTTCACAGCCTCCCTGTGGGAAGCCTTTGGGTTTCATTTAAGACCAAGATGAACCCATAGGGTGATTTGAAGTCTGTTTGTCAACAGAGCTGATGCTAGCACAGGCTCTGTTAGTGTGGCTAAAGTGTTCCTCCACTGACTCTCTTGGCACAGCTGGTCATGTGTAGAATGCTGTCCTTCCAGGGAACCAGGGATAAAGGTGACCAATCAGAGGCCACAGATGTAGCAGGCTTGGGCAATATAGGAGGAGATGCTGAGGGTCATGGATGAGGAGCATGGGCCAAGGATACTGCTCCCTGAGAGCCATCCCAGTGCCTCTGGGACTGTTCCGTGGACTTTTCAATGTGGTTTTGGAACACATTGCTCAGGACTACAGGATGCAAAGGACAAGAAGGCAAATTTGAGGTCCTCAAGAGAGTGGGGAAGAATGTGAAAGATCAGCAGAGAGCAGGCTGTGGGTGTGTGTGTGGGGGGGGGGGGCAAGCACAGGTGACATCTTTAATGGTAACCATTTGAGGTAGGGTGGGGCCAAGTCCAGCCAAGATCCTCTGAGAACAGAGTGTGACATGGGAAGACATAAAGGGAGTTTTAAGGTTCTCAGAGGCCATGGTGGGGTCTTGATGGGGACCTGAGGCAATCCTGACTCCTCTGTCTCAGAGGGACAGGCTGCTGCAAAGAGAGGCGCTGGTTGCCATGGAGTAGAGAACTGTAATAAACTCCACAGTGCACATGACAAGAAGGCAAATTTGAGGTGCACAGAGCTCCTATAACTATGGAGGTTAAAGCAGGCTGGATGGTAGAGGGATGGAGAAGACCTAAAGCCCACACGACTCCAAGGTCTTAATTTAGCCCTGTGCATTGACAGCTGTGCTTTGGCCAAAGCCAACTGGACTTTCTGACACACGGAAGCTCTATCCCTTCTTAGGTGAACGAGGAGAGACGTGGAAGGGAGAGGAAAGACAAGACGGAGAAGCAGGAGAGGATGGTGACAACTCTTCCAGATATAGCCCATAACGCTCCAAGGTCAGCCGCCACCCATTGGTGCCTTGGTGCCTAATCAACAAAATGCCAGGCAGGGAGTTCTTCAGCTGGGTGGCTCCTGAATCCTAGGCAAGCCGGGTCTCTTAGCTAGTTTGGTGTTTCTTTTTATAATGCATGTGGCTAGCTTAAAGCACCTGTAAAGTGTCACACACACCCCCATGCCCCCAAGCTCTGGGAATTATGGCTTTATGATCCATGGATATTTGAGCTAGATCCAAGGCCAGGACTGGGATGGTCTGTGATTCTTGCCTTGCTATCTTGTTTGCCAAGAATCTAGGGCTTTCTGCAGTTCACTCAGTGGGGTTGCCTAACTACAGGACAAGAGGGTTTGGAGGATGTTAAAGATGATGGAAGGAAGGAGAGGAGGGGATCGAGCAGGGTACTCACAGCAGGAAGAGATGGGCACACTGATGGCCAAGATGACCCAGGCAATATCCATCTTGCTCAAGCAGATGGTGGCTCTGTGCTGGGGCTTGTCCCCTTCAGCCACATGGGAGATGTTGGCTGCGGTTCCTGGCTTCCAGGTCCCAGCGGGGACCAGGCGGTTGAGGAAGTTGCCCGTGGCTGTGGACAGCACTGTGGAGAGAGGTCTGGGCCCCCTGTCAGTTGTGGGGGAGGCCTCAGCCTCTTCCTTGGCTGGAGAAACAGTGCTTTCTGAGACCCCAGAGGGCCAGGTTGGGGCCTGAGGGGTTGCAGATGGTCCCTGAGGGATGCCCGGGGAAGGGGCTGAGACACTGGCATCAAAGGCAGCCTGGGTGGGCCCTGTGGCAGCCGTGTAGACCCCAGAGCTGGCAGATGTGGGTCTGTCAGTGTTAGGGGTGACAGCAAGCCAAGAGTCACTGTGGCTGGCGCTGTCCTGCACGTCACCATGAGGGCTCTGAGAAGGCACTGGGGCAGGCTGTGTACTGGCAGGGGCACCTGAGGCTGCTGTGGCATCTGGCTCCCCTCCTGGGCTGGTAAATGTGGGGTCACTCCCCTGGTTAGCTCTGATAAGGCCTGGCTTGTTCTTTGCAGGTACCAGGGAAGTTGTGGGGGGCACCCATGAGGTGCTTCTGGGTGCTGTAGCTGGAGACACTGTCTGAGGCTGTGTCGAAGAGAAGTAGCCCCCAAGTGGGGTCCTGGGTGCGAGAGCAGAGGGGTCTGGCCCCGCAGACCCCGTAAAGTTACCCTTGTAGATTTGGAAGATCTTCCCCAGAGGACGCTTGGGTCCCAGATGTGCTGAGCTCTGATTTCGTCCCCTCTGGCTTTCCTTCCTTGCCAAGTGGCCACCGGGTACAGGCGGGAGAGTGCGAGATGAACCACCAGCCCCCTTCCTGGAAGAGCCTGGGGGTCTGGGGGGCCTACGAGTGGTGGCCCGTGGGGACATTGTGGGGCGGCTGGTGGTTCCTGCTGGCTTTGTTGGCAGGGTAGTGGTGGGGGCAGCATCCCCTGGGCTGCGGCTCTCTGAGTGGGAGGATGTGGTTGCCATGGCAGCTGGAGAGGAACTTGTGGGGAGAGGGCTTTCAGGATGGGGGATGGCAGCTGTCACCGTAACTGTGGACATGGTGTCTGTAGGAGGGTGCCCTGCTGGATGAGATATTGTAGTTTCCATAGTAGCTGCAGCCTGTGATGAGGGTCCATCAGGTGTAGGGTTCCGTGTCACCACAGAGGAGAGTCTAGTAGGGCTGTGAGGTGCTGTCACCATGGTGCCTGGGGGGCTGCCTGAGGGGAGGGTCTGCAGAGAATCCCTGGGAGATGGTTCCTGGACAACGAGTACCAGTGCTTTGGTCAGTGCCAAGGTCAGGAGAAAGCCTGGAGGGGGAGAGAGAGGAGAGAGGTGAGTAATAAGAGTGTTGCTCGCAGACAGATCATCCTTACCCAGGACTAGAGAAAGCTCCAGAGATGTAGGAAGGGTACCTGGAGCATTCCTTAGGTCGTGCTGGCACCCTGAGGCACAAGAATCACATGTGCACCTGGGGAAAGTCTATGAAGAGGCAGGAGGGTGCTAGGTATTAGGAAAGACGGCGGCGTCAGGTAGGTAACTCAGACCAGCCAATCCTATCCTTTCCCCAGTTACCCAGAATGCATCAGCCCTCTACCTCAGTTCATCACCTTGGGATGGATGGGGGAGCCTGGGACACTTGTCGATTCTACATCGCAGCTGGGGAGTTGTCAAGGCTAGCCCTGACCACAGGACCTGTGAGCCACTCAGAGCCAACTGAGGAAGGCTTGGGTGGGAGAGCTAAGAGTTCCTTTTCTTGAACAATAACAAAGTGTCAATGTTAGGCCCCTGCTCACTTAGACCCACTTTCCCCGTGCTTCCCTTCCTGGCACCCCAGAGGACAAACTGAGCTCCTGTGAGGTCCACAGATGACCTTAAGGTAAGGTAGATACCTTGGTGTCACAGAGGTGTGATGGGCAGAAGAGGGCACTGGTCCAGGCAGGGCAACCAGATCTAGCTTCCCTAACATTGACGTAGAGTTTGGGATAGAAAATGCTACATAAAGACCATTGGTTACTGGAGTTTTGTCATCGAGGGCTATCCCCGTGGTTCCTTGTGTAGTTGAACTTGGGGAAAGCCTCATGGGTGCTACTTGGTCTTTTTGAGTAGGAGGAACCCTTCTTGAATGATAAAAAGGGAGGGGGCTGCATAATCATGTGTGTAAATGTTTATTTACATATTTATTATGTAATAATATGTTTACTGAGAACATGCTGCAAAGGCATAAAAGTCTATTAATTTGAAAGCATTTTTAAAAAATATTTGTTTATTTTATGTGTATTAGTACACTGTAGCTGTACAGATGGCCGTGAGCCATCATGTGGCTGCTGGGAATTGAACTCAGGACCTCTGTTTGCTCCAGCCCCTGCTCGCTCCTGCCTAATACACTGTAGCTGTCTTCAGACACACCAGAAGAGGGCGTCAGATCTCATTATGGATGGTTGTGAGCCACCATGTGGTTGCTGGGATCCGAACTCAGGACCTTCGGAAGAGCAGTCAGTGCTCTTATCCGCTGAGCCATCTTGCCAGCCCCAGACTCACAACCTTACACCCTGAGGGTCAGCACCGCAGGGGTGGTCACTAGTGGTGGGAACCTTCAGTGTCTGAGGAGCATTCTGCTACAAGTTGGTCTCACAAGTGTTACGAGCTGAAGCAGGGAGAGCTGGTCTCTGCTGCTGATGGGTGGTGGGAAATCTTACAGGGTCTGATTCTGACTTGTCAGTGCCTCCATGTTTATATGCACTCCTTTGTTATTCTTGGACTTCCTTTCAACCCTAGTGAGACCCCAGAAAGTGGGTCTGACAACTCTCAGAGCCTTTCTGGACTTCACCATGCTCTAGCTAGCAGGGCAAGAGGCTGCACTGGGGTCATGGGTAGGATTCACACATGAATTCTGAGATGGGCAGCACCCCACTTATGACTCCTGGTGTCGGGTGGAGCTGGTGAGACTCTGGTTAGCTTCAAGGAAACAGGGAGGGAGGAACTCCAGAGTGCGTGGAGCAGTAGCCAGTGTGTAGTGAACCAGTGTGCAGTGAGCCAGTGTGCAGTGGTTTCTGGAATGACCCTTGGACCTAACATTCGAAGCTAAGCCCTTGCTGGGGAGGCTGAGGGACATTGATTTTTTAGCAGAGGCAACAGTGCCTACCATCTCCATGACCAGTGGCTGGCTCCCCTTAGCCAAGCAAGCCGGTTTTCTACACTTCCATTCACGAGTCAGCCCACACACTTGCAGTGGCATTCTGCTCATTCAAGTCGGTCCTGAATCACACTTGCTTTCTCCCTAGCAACCACTTGACAGGGAGGGAAATGAAAGCCCAGGGAGACAAGGCAACGTGTGTGCAGTCACACAGCCGCAGAAGCACGTGCCACCAGGGCTCTCTTTAAAGCATATGCTTTTCCTAGTTAACCGCTGCCAGAGATGCAGGGGAGGCAGAGGGGCTCTCCGCTGTACCCACAGCAGGAGCAACTTGCCACTTTATTCTGATCTCTATATGATGGCTGCTACTCCAGCCTCACAGTCCAATACCTTGCAGCTCAGCACAACAGGGTGGTCACAGGTGACAGGAACCGGCAATGTTTGAGGAATGTTCTGCTGCAAGTTGGTCTCATGAGTACTAAGAGCTGAACTATGCTCCACCCCCTGCCCTCCACCCATCCCATCCCATCCCATCCCAGAATCTCAGAATGCAACTGCTTTTGGATTGAGGAATTAAAAAAGATTCAAATGAACGGAGGCGAGCAGGATGAGCCTCAACCCAGTTTGACTGGTCCCTTTCTAGAAGAGAAGGGAGATCAGGGAGATACTGAGGACTCAGAGTGGTAAGAGGGAGGCTGGCAGTGAGGTGGAGAGAGAGGCCAACTGCTGGTACCACAAGAAGCCAACCTTGGTACTTTGATCTTAAGCGTGCAGCCTCCAGAAACTTCGAGGAAGTGTGTGTGGGTTTTTAAGCCCTTCAGAGAGTGCTATTTTGTTAAGGCATCCTAGTGTAAGCATTTTGTATTAGAACCCTCCTGGAAAGGGAGAGATGGAGATAAGGGCATGAGGGGAAGTGGTTTATACTGGGAGAGGATCTGAGAGTCAGCCAAGTGGGACTGAGATCGGAGAAACAGGGAAAGCTTGATCCGAGGCTAGCTGGGAAGCACCTCAGTCTTACTGGAGCCCCTCACATCATACACCTTAAGGAGACTCCCCCAGACTCCCTCCTAGCTGAGGGCTGCTTCTTAGGTGCTCATCCTACCCTGCATACCAACTGGGTACCACATGGCTGAGCTAGGGCGGTCTTCGGTGCAGGGGCTGGCAGGTGATAACTATGTCCATTTGGGAGCTGCTGTAGTAGCTGGAGTCCCCCAGAGGATTGCAGAGCTGGAGCACAGAATGTCTCTGGTGCTCAGAGCCCTAGAGCCAAGGACATTATATTGTTTTGGCTTCAGAGTCAAGAACAGTTTGGAGACAGAGACCAACTAACCCCAGGGACAGGCACACAGTGGGAAGGAGAGCCACCTGGGCTCCAGGACAATGCCAGCAGCCCTCTAGAACACAAGGTTTATGCTGCCTGGGGTTTAAAGTGTTTAGAGAAAGAAATCTCCCTGATTTCCCCACTAGAAGCCTGCAGGAACACAGACCATCCCAGCCGACCTCTAGGCTGGAGTTCCTGTGGCTTCTAGTTTGATGTGTCCTTGCAGTTCAGGACCTTTGGAAAATTCCACCAGGCACCCCTCCTCTCCTGGGAGAAAAAGGTCACAGAGCTTGTTGGACCCCCTCCCCTCCAGAAGGGAAAGGTCACAGAACTCGTAGGCACCCCTCCCCTCCTGGAAGAGAAAGGCTGATTACATTCCTCAGAAAGACCACAGGTGGGGTGGGGCACCAACCATCAGCCACCAGCAGATAAGGGAAGCCCAGAGCAAGCAGACACACTCCTCAGGGTGGACCAACTGTTGGCCATCCACAGACCTCATTCCCTAAGGACCAATCAGTTTAAAGTCACTCTGTTCTGCCAATCACATTGTGCCTAGTGGCTGTTGCTCTATTCTACCCCTGAAAACTGTATGAAAACTGGTTGAACTGGCCACCTGGGGCCGCCGCCTCTCCTTTGGGTGAAGGATGACCCCAGTGCACTAGCACAATAAACTCCTCTTGCTTTTGCATTGATCCCTGGCTCCCCGTTTGTTTACTGGGGTGGTCCCCAGTAGCTAAGGCCCAGATGTAGCCTGTTTGACAGCACTTGGCTAGTTGAGGTGTGTGGTGTAGCTGTTTGCTCTGAATTGAAATCTGCCCTCAGACTACTAAGACTCTGAGAGCTCATGAAACTTAGAAAACTCACGTGGCACTTCCTCCAGGTTATGTAAGAAACAAATGATTGGATGGGGAGAGGAGACTTTGTTAGAATTGTCCACAAGCTTTGGGGGCCTGAGAGGGCTGAGACAGGCTGACTCCATGACAGGCTTTAAACTGGCAGATCAGGAGACTAGGCCTAAATTTCTCTTTCCCAGAACGAGGCAAGTCCGGGCAAGTCAGTTACTGGAAAAACCACAGGCCATAGACAACCAATCAGAAGCTGCCTGGCTACCTGGCCTGAGGCAAGAACAGTGAGTCAGCAACAGTTTCCAGGCTTCCCCAGCAAAGGTTTCCAGACCACCCCTACCCACAATGGTTCTGGAATGTTCCCAGAGCCCTAGCCAATCCAAAAACCGCCCCCTCCCATATCCAAGAGCCAACCAATCAAGATAAAGGTCACCCACCCCTCCCAGAAAGTCTCCTAATCTGCTTTAAACTGGACCTGGGAGCTCACCTGGGTGTCTCCACCTTGGTAAATGGTATACCCTTGCATGCTGGACTTCTGCAGACTAAAACACTCTTTGCTTTTGCATGCTATTGGAGTCTGGGGTATCATTCTTTGGTGAATCAAGGACCCTTACAAGCCTAGGGATTCAGCTTTCTGGAACTGTCATTAAAGCCAAGGTAGGACTTCTGAATCACAGATGTTCCTGACCATATCCGGTCATCAGGCTAGGTTTGGGTAGAATCATTCTTTGGTCTGCTATTGTGCCCCAATGGGGGCGACTATTTCTTCATGTTTCCCCAGTAAAAGTCACACAACAAGGAGAGACGAGACGGCCTGGCTCACAGCCATTTTTCATTTGTATCATAAAATAGCTGCAGGGTTGAACTGTCTAACCTTTCAACCTAACTGTCACCTTCAATATGGAAATGAGACAAGGGCTTACACTCTTCTACTTCACACAAAAGGTTAGCAAATGAAGGCTGTGATGTGTACTGTCACAGGCGTGTGCAAGGCCTTCAACCAGGGGCTCCCCTAACGCATGCAAATTTTCATTCAAGGCCTTTTGTACTGGTCTACACACTCCCCTCCCCACAATCTGGGGTGACTGCCTCTTTGCATATCATTTGCATACGTTTGCATAATGGACTCAAGACTCTAATTCTAAATATGCAAGAGTCACTAAAACGAAAATCTAGCTTGACATGTTTAAAATGTAGAGCCAAAATTTAAAAATGTGTCAGAATAAGGATAAGTGGGACTGGGGGGGGGTGAGTGGGCGCCCACAGACTGATCGGTGCCCAGATGTCATAGGAAGGCCTCTTCCTCCTCCCTAAAATTTCCATGCTTGGGCCATCATCTCAAGGGGTGGAGAGGGCACCCTCCTTCCGAGTGTTTAGTTGACTGCCCACAGTGCAAGTCAGGCACTGGCATTTGCACCTGGCACAGGCAAGGACAGAAGTGGTGGAAAGCAAAGTGGCTAATAAGGTCCTGAGCATTTCCTGTGTAACACGCATTGCTGGAAGGACAAACCTTTGCAGGCACATGGATGGACAGGAGATGCTCTTCTTAGCTCCATACTGCAACTGACAGCCAGTAGACTCAGTGACAGCACAGCTTAGGAATGGTGAGCTGGGACTTGGCAAACCCTGGCTCTAAGGACTACATTTTCCTCCACTTTGATTTTTTTTTTTTTAAAGATTTATTTATTATTATAAATGAGTACACTGTAGCTGTCTTCAGACACCAGAAGAGGGCATCAGATTTCATTATGGGTGGTTGTGAGCCACCATGCGGTTGCTGGGATTTGAACTCAGGACCTTTGGAAGAGCAAGTTGGTGCTCTTACCCACTGAGCCATCTCACCAGCCCCTCCACTTTGATTTAACATACCTTTTTTTTGTTGTTGTTATCAGTGCTGGTGATGGAAGCCCGAGTCCTAGGCATGCTAGGCAAGCTTTCCCACTGAGCCATACTCCCCACCCTTCTCTGAGTGTTTCCCTCCACCCCTATGTTCTGCATGGTTAGAGGCTATGATTTACCATCTCTGGGAATTCATTTTCTAGGTTGAATTTTTCTCTCTTACCTAAAAAATGGTACATTTAAGCTTATATACACACATTTGTTATACTGATAATTCATACTAACAATTCCGTTTAATTTCCTCATTATTTTAAATGTCTTCTTAAGCAGATTCTCCTTCACATCCAGGGTCTTCTGCCTACTGCCTTTTTAATGCTCTCTTAGGCAGTCACAGGAGTTGGAGCTATGTCCCATCCCTGAGCATAGCTGTCTAACTGAGCCCAGTCAACTCGAAGATTCATGAACAGTGGCAGCAAAATACTTTGTTATAGTATTAGGCCTCTTTACAAGCATTTTTATGCTGGGCAGTGGTGGCACACGCCTTTCATCCCAGCACTTGGGAGGCAGAGGCAGGCAGATTTCTGAGTTCGAGGCCAGTCTGGTCTACAGAGTGAGTTCCAGGACAGCCAGAGCTATACAGAGAATCCTGTCTCAGAAAATAAACAAACAAAAACAAAAAAACAAGGATTTTTATTATTTCTTATTTCATTTGAGAAAGGATCTCATTATGGAGCCCATATTAGCCTTAAACTTGCGATTCTCCTAAGTGCTGGGTCTTATAAGTGTGTGCCATCATACCATTTTTGAAAAACTAGAACATAGTATAATGGTTTAAAGGGTCTGCCAATGGTCACCGGTCATTAACTTTACTTCCAAAGCCACAGTGTTGAGAAGCTGGCCCTAAGAGGAAGAATTTGGGACTCAAGGCTACAGGAATGTAATAATGTTATTTCTGAGGGAGTGGGCTCCTTTTAAAACATATGTTGTACCCTCTTTTCTCCTCTCCTATTGCTCTTCTCCCATAAGATGGTAAGAACCAGAGGATCCTCCTGGACAAGGTTGTGGGTCATTGCCCATGAATAAAATGTGCTGAACTTCCTAACCCTCAGGATGTTCTTCTAATTGGGAAAGGATGTCTGGATCATTGACGTTAATCCCTCCATCTGACAGATGAGAAGGCACCCCATTCCCCACCCCTGAGTAAAATGATTTTACAGTTAACCACAGCTACTCAGGGTTAGAGGGGGGAAGTGAATCAGGCCAACACACTTCATGGCTAATTCCACTGATGTTCCCAAGTCCCCAGGCTCTTTTTATACTCTGTTTGCTTTCAGAACTCTTATGTGCTCTGCCCTTTGAACTCCGACTCCTTTTTACTTTAAAGACCACATATAATAAATGCTAATTCTTTGGAGCATGGTTTTGCTTAGAATTAAATAGGCATCCCTGAGTTCAGAATATACTGCTCTGAAGCAACCCTGGTCTCTTGACCTTGGCTAAAGAGCTTGTAGCATAAATCTTTGCTGCTTTCCTCTCTGCAAGGCAGCCACAATCCACAAGCCCCTTCCCATCAAGTTGGGCATCCATTCACAGGGCAGAAGGACAGACGCTTGCTCTGCTCAGACCTCTGAGCTAACTGGGGCCGTCACCTGCTGGGTTCCAGAAATGTCCGGAGGTCACAGGTTCAACAGCCAGACTGAGGTCTATGACTCCGCTGGGAACTGCTTCCCAGAGCACAGTCTCTGGAACACAGGCAAGTGAGAAAACCACGTGCGTCGGGTCTGCGTGCCCGGACGCACCTGCGGCCTCTGGTCAATATGAATTTACCTTGTGCTGTAGCTCTTGGGAGGTTGACAGGTAACAGCTCTCTAGCAAAACAGGTATGTGCACATGTGAGCCTGCGTGCAAATGTGTGTGCTTACAACCACATGTTCATGCCCTCTCTTGTTTCTCTTTCCTGATTCCTCCTGACCTCACACATACAACATAGCCCCTTTTTTGGAACAAGAAACAGACAAGCATGATACAATTGCAGGTTGCGTCCCCCCATCAGCTCCAAGCTATCATACGGTGAAACCATTTGTCTAAGGTCCAAAGGGTGCCGCATAGCAGTTCAGCATAAAAGCTCAGCTGTCTTTGATCCTAGATGCTCAAGAGAGCCTCAAGACTGAGAGATTTTTGATTCAGAGAAATGTCAGAAAAAGACAACCTAGTTGTTATTGAGATTACAAGCATTGTTATTGGTGACCATAATTTAATACTCTATGTTCCCAAATGCAGCAACACACAGGCCTTTTGGTTATCTGCTTTAGTTACTATGATTTAACCCAGACAAACACCTTGTCTTAGAAGGCTTCTTAGCCTTGAAGTCTTTGCTGGGAATGTTCCAGGGGCTGGGGAGCTTGTAATCTCTGAGCCAAGTCTTGGTCTACCTCCTAGCTGTGCTCCGTCTAAAGCACCAGGGTCGAATTGGTGCTTCAATGTCACAGCTCTCCTACCTAGTTCAGCCTGAGCTACAATAAATACTTGTGGTAGAATGAGGCCCTCTGCAATTCCTGACTGAAGCAGAATGTCTATTTTCCACAAGTGACCATCACAGCACATCTAAATCTGCTCATCTTCCTCAAAGTGGTTTTGGCACCCCCACGGAGGTGGTCTTTGTTCCCTCCCCTGAGTATGATGGGACCACTGAATATGGCTGAATGACTTCTGAGCCTGGACATAAAGGGTGTGTTCTTGGGGGTACTTACTCTTAGAAGCCAGGGAACATGCTGTCTGAAAACCAGACCAGCCTAGGATAGGGACTACGTAGAAGGGAACAGAGGCAGAACCCTGGCCTTCAGTGCTAGGGAACTTGTAGGGAACACCAGCACCGCATGCTGGCTCAGTGAGGAAGTGGATGTTAGAGGCTTGGCAAGCCACCTAGCTAAACCTTTGTCAGAGGCAAATCATCCTCTTTTCAAACTCCAGTTTTATAAAAAGGAACGAGGGATGAATATGGTTTCCGTCCTAAGTTTCAGAGTGGTTTGCTAGGAGCTGTAGTGAATGAAATACCACCCCTACAGCAATCATCTTGGGTGTCAACATGGGGGTCGGGGTGTGTGTGGAGAAACGGGGGTGGAGCTGCCTCTTTCTGGAGCTCTGTGATTTCTGTGACAGATAGAGTGTCTCCCTCAGAAAGAAAAAGAGAGCAAGCAAACACATAGTAGGAGTGTTAAAAAGCTCCTGTCACCTGGGACAGAATAAAGCTGGAGGCAACTGGTTCCTGCAGAAAAGCCTCTGTTCTAGAAGGGAGGGAGATCAGCAGAGGGAGGAGCATCTACCTACCAGCCAGAGCATGGGTGCCTTGAAGACTCCCCAGAGTGAGAGCTGGAATCAGAAGGATGGAAAGGCCAAGGCGGCCTCTGAGAAGATAACAGGGCCATCAACCTTCAGGGGACACCTTGTCATCAGGGAAGAGAGAACAAGTTCTGATGGCTTCTGACTCTGTCAAGTTAACCGGGGCTTTTGGGGAGTGCTGGAGGCCAGGGTAGTGCCAGTGGGAGAAAGAGGGCTTGTTATCAGAGAGCCCTGGGGGACCTACTGTGCAACACATGACTATAGTGAACCGAAGGGTGCTGCATATTTCAAAATAACGCAAAGGAAGCCTTGAAATGCTGGGTGTGCTGGGACACACCTCAGTCCCAGCACTCAAGGCTCAGACAGGAGGCGGCAAGGTGGAGGCAAGTCCAGCTTACACAGAGAAACCATGTCAAAAAGAAAAGAATTATACATGTTTTCGCCACAAGGAAAGTATAAATTTTCAAGTCAGACAAAAATAAAGTAAGACAGCCGGGCACAGTGGCGCAGGCCTCTAACCTCTAACCCCTGCACTCAGGAGGCAGAGGCAGGTGGATTTCTAAGTTTAAAAACAGCCTGGTCTACAGAGCGAATTCCAGGACAGCCACAGCAACACAGAGAAAATGTGTCTCAACTCCCCTCCCAATCCCCATGAAAAATTGTGACTTTAGAGAAAGTGTTCCCTGTCTTATAGAGCTTGGGTGCTTCAGCCAGGCGATCAAAGCCAATACTGGCCATGTTAGAGTCACTGTGATGAATCATACATTGATATGGAATGGCACCACCTTACCTTTGCAGCTTACTCCCTTAAGCCTGTAATCCCAGTGTGATAATAAAATAACACCAGGAAGAGTCCCAAGTTGAGGAACACTTTACAAACCTCTGGCCAGTGCTTGGAACTGTCGGAGTTGGGCCAGGGAGATGGCTTGGTGGGTACGGAACTCGCCATGCAAGCCTAGTGACCTGAGTTCCATCTCTAGAACCCACATAAAAGTATAAAAAGAGAGTTCCCTTCTTGGCTCAAGGCCTCCGCTTTTGGGTTTTCATTTTTATTGAGGGCTGGGTAAGGAAAGCTGACAAGAGACGCTATGAAGGGCCTCCCCCAAAGAAGCAAGGGGCAGGTCTCTGGGATGTGTTCAAGATGAGGCAGGGTAGAAAGAACGGAGAAATAGAATGGATGTGGGGAGAGGGAAGCGCCTCGTCCCAGGATCTAGTCTGTGTCCCGTGCTGGCTGAGAGTCAAGAAGCTTCAACACAGCTGCTAACCTTGGCATTCCTCTCAGAGCTAGTGTGTGTGTGCTTTCAGTGCGCAGAACTTTCACACCAACTCCAGACATGCTAGAGTCGGTGGAAAGACTGGCCTCTCCGGACTGGCCTGTGGACAAGCTTGTAGAACATTTTTTTTGAATGATGGAGGAAGGCCCAGATCACTGCGGGTGATGTCACCCCTGGGGTGCTATAAGAAAGCAGGCTCAGCGGGCCATGGGGACCATTGGCCTTCCTCCATGTCTACAGCTTCAGTTCTTGCTTCCAGGTTCCTGGCCTGTTTGAGGTCTTCTTCTGATTTCACTTCGTGATGGACTGTGATGTGGAATCATAGCTGAAACAAACTTCTTTCTTCTGTAAGATGCTTTCGTCATGGTATTTATGACAGCAATAGAAACCCCAACCAAGATACTGTCCTAAAGTCAGGCTTGGGAATTAAAGCTCCCCTCATTTCCTACCCCCACTATTTTTTTTCTTTCTTTCTTTTTTTTTTTTTACTATCCCTTCCCAACACATTATGATGACCAACATGGATGCCACTGTTAATGTTACTCTTCCATTGTGGAGTACCTCCTGCACACTAGTGCCATAGTAAGCATTTTCACTATTTGTCTCAATCTTTACAGAAATCATAAGACAAAAAAATTAATTATCTCTCACATGATTACAGAAATTCCAGTCTCCAGCCTTTCATGTATTTCTGTATAAACTATAAATCTGTGTGTTTTGGTATCTGAAAGAGTCAAGATGGACTCGGAGGTTTCTTCTGGTGGAGCAAACAAATTACCATGCCTATGTTGAACTGAAGAGCTGAGAACACACACAGTGAGGAGAGCCCGCACAGTGAGGAGAGCACACACGGTGAGGAGAGCACACATGGTGAGGAGAGCACACATGGTGGGGCGAGCTCACACGGTGGGGCGAGCTTGCACGGCGGGGAGAGCACACACAGTGAGGAGAACCCACAGGGTGAGGAGAGCACCCACGGTGAGGAGAGCACGCACGGTGGGGAGAGCATGCACGGTGGGTGGGGAGAGCACATACGGTGAGGAGAACCCACATGGCGAGGAGAACCCGCACGGTGAGGAGAGCACGCACGGTGAGGAGAACCCGTACGGGTGAGGAGAGCACGCACGGTGAGGAGAGCACCCATGGTTGAGGAGAGCACGCACGGTGAGGAGAGCACGCACGATGGGGAGAGCACGCACGGTGGGGAGAGCACGCACGGTGGGGAAGAGCCCGCACGCATGGTGAGGAAAGCACGCACAGTAAGGAGAGCACGCACAGTGAGGAGAGCACGCACGGTGAGGAGAGCACTCACGGTTAGGAGAGCACCCACGGTGAGGAGAGCACCCACGGTGAGGAGAGCACGCACGGTGGGGAGAGCACGCATGGTGAGGAGAGCACCCACGGTGAGGAGAGCACGCACGGTGAGGAGAACCTACATGGTGAGGAGAACCCACAGGGTGGGGAGAGCACCCACAGTGAGGAGAGCACGCACGGTGGGGAGAGCACGGTGGATGGGGAGAGCACATACGGTGGGGAGAGCATGTACGGTGCACGGTGAGGAGAGCACGCACGGTGCACAGTGAGGAGAGCACGCACGGTGCACAGTGAGGAGAGCACGCACGGTGAGGAGAGCACGCATGGTGCACAGTGAGGAGAGCACCCATGGTGAGGAGAGCACGCATGGTGAGGAGAGCACCCATGGTGAGGAGAGCACGCACGGTGAGGAGAACCCGTACGGGTGAGGAGAGCACGCACGGTGAGGAGAGCATACACAGTGGGGAGAGCGCACACAGTGAGGAGAGCATACTGGGAGATGGTACTAGAATGATTAAGGACATCTGACTGCGATTCAGCCGGAGGGAACCCAGGAAGGCTTCCTGGGAGCAATGACACCCCAGTCCTCTTACCCCCCCTCCCCTGCCCAATCTACTCATTTCTTTATTCATGAAGTCCACAAATATGTATATGGAGCATTAAGCCGAGGGGAGAGGCTTTACTTTTCCCAGATAAAGCAATCCTGATATTACACATGGAGGGTGCTCATGACCTCATTCCCTGCCATGGACAATGAAATGAAATACATACCTTCAGAGAAATCTTTAGTATTTGCTGAGAAAGGTAAGTCATTTCCGGTACACTGTGCTTGGAACAGAAATACACAGCACTGGGCACCTACAACGGCCCCAAGTATTTTACTCTTGGAAACTCCTGTAGTATTCACAACACACTGAGAGGCAGCTGCTACTTTCCTTTATACTAAGGTCCAGGGAAGTTAAGGATTTGTTCAGGGCTACAAACTCCAAGTCTGAGCCAAGGCGAATGCTCTCCTATACACCTAGGTGTGTGCCTCCACCTTTCTACTCTCCTCCGCTGTGCCTACAGATGCTGACAGATGCTGACAGATGTAGCCTCTGAGGTGATGCCTGATCGCTTCTCATAGTCCCCCACCTGATCAGAGGACGCTTTGATCAGCAGGCCTTGGGGGTGACAAGTGGGTGACCCTGGATCTTGCAAGAGTCGGTTCTCTGAAGCTGACTCACTTTTCTCTTGCCTTCACCGTAGGCATGCATGTAAAAGCCCTGTTTCAGTTGAACCCAGGAGAGCAAGACTGTGATCTAAGCTGGAACAACACATCCCCTGAAAGGATCTACTAGTCCTAGGCTGAGGCTGGGACACTGGAGATGGGGACCTTGGTTGTCCTGTCTTGAAGACACCCTCTTTAGTCATTAGAAGGTGGCTGCCCCCATGTCCTAGTTCTGGGATAGAGAGGTGGTTGCTTGCCTCTGAAATAAATGTCCTTTGATCTTTCTTTATTCCCCCAAAATATGTCTTCTCACCCAGCCACGTCTCCTTTGGTTGGACAAGTTTGGGGAAGTCATTATTGCCCTGCTAGCCTATCTCACTGTGTAAGCATCATTGGCTGTGGAGTGACACAAAGGAATGGTGCTCCTTCTCTGTCCTCCCAGAGAGTAGTGGCTGAGCTACAGGAACATGGCTGACCCTGATCACACTGACTAGGTGTACACGGTGTTGTTAGAGTCTACACCGCTCAGTATGACAACCACTAGCAACACAGGTCTAAGCACTGACGGTGTAGTTACATGCTATGAGTATAAATTCCTTCTCAAGTTTGAAGAGTTAAAGCATGAAAATAAAAGTTGAATATTCCTTCACATTTTTGTATTACTTACCTACTGAGCTGCCAACATGGTGAGCTGACTGGTACATAGTAATTAAAATATATCATTAAAAGTAATCTTCCTTAGCCCCTCTAATTTAAAATAATATTTGTGGTTTATACTGTCTCTCTATTGGTCAGTGCTGGTCTAAGTCTTTGCTTTAGAAAGAACAAGGTATAGAGTAGAATAAACGCCACAATGGTGGTTGATATCCCGTCATGGAAATGCTTTTAAGTGTGGTCACCAACAGCATCAGTGATACTTGGAGATTCAAGCAATAAACACCTCTCTTCTTAATGGATTGAGTTGCAGGTCCAGCCAACTCGTTTCTGGTTCTGTTAGAAAAGATAACTCTGTGCCAGGATGGGGCGGGGCTGGGGAGCCCACAGCAGTGGGACTCAGAAAAATCTGACACAGAAACAGGCAAGTGCCCTGTAGCAAATCCCTGTCCCACCCGGCTTGGCTTCTTTGGATGTGGCTTTTTTCTGGAAACTATGCCCTCTGGCTGCCTGGCTCCCCTGCTCTCTGCACCCTTTTAAGCTAAAGCAAGCCAAGAACAAATGGAATGGAAGACTGTCTGTCTGCCCTTGGTAAGACTAATGTGCATTTGTAAAGCATGACCTCAAAGGAGATGCTTTGGAATACTGGTTGGTCCTGTGTTCAGCAAAGACTGAATGTGGGGCAGCCGGGGAACTGAGGGTGAGTCACTGTGAGAGGGAAGCTGCAGAAGCAGGAGGCAGGCAGTACCTGACAAGAGGGTGGCTTCCAGAGGACATCACATATCAAGGGAGACACGGGGAAAGAGTTGACATTCACATGGTTGTTCTTCACTCTGGACTTAGGGTCTTGTTTCTACTGGGCTCCTACCAAAGGGATGTATTTTAGTTGGTGAAGCCCAAATCCTGTCTCTGGTTCTCAGCGAGGTCACAGAGAGGCACATGAGTCCAGAGAAGACCAAGCACTAAGGGATGGATATGACCACTGTGAAGTACAGAGCTCCAAAAAACTGGTATTTAACAAAGCTGCCCAAATCCACAAACCACATGAAACTCAAGAAAAAGGAAGACCAAAGTGTGGATACTTCGATCCTTCTTAGAAGGGGGAACAAAATACCCATGGAAGGAGTTGCAGAGACAAACTACGGAGCAGAGACTGAAGGAAGGACAATCAATCCAGAGACTACCCTACCTGGGAATCCTTCCCATATTCAATCAACAAATCTAGACACTATTGTGGATGTCAGCAAGTGCTGGCTGACAGGAGCCTGATATAGATGTCTCCTGAGAGGCTCTGAAAGTACCCCACTAATACAGAAGTAGAGACTCACAACCATCCATTGGGCTGAGAACAGGGTCCCCAATGAAGGAGCTAGAGAAAGGACCCGAGGAGCTGAAGGGTTTGCAGCCCCTTAGGACGAACAACAATATGAACTAACTAGTACCCTCAGAGCTCCCAGGGACTAAACCACCAACCAAAGAGTGCACATGGTAGAACTCATGGCTCCAGCTGCATATGTATAACAGAGGATGGCCAAGTCAGTCATCAATGGGAGGAGAGGCTCTTGGTCCTGTGAAGGTTCTGTGCCCCAGTGTAGGGGAATGCCAGGGCAGGAAACAGGAGAGGGTGGGTTGGTGAGCAGGGGGAGGGGGAAGGGAACAGTTTTTTTTTTTAAATTTTTTTTTCTTTTTTTTCGGAGGGGAAACTGGGAAAGGAGATATCATATGACATGTAAATAAAGAAAATATCTAATAAAAAATTTTTAAAAAGCTGCCCAAACTGAGGCTGAAGAAAAGATAGCTTCCTCGTGGTGCTCGGTGAGCTGTGTGTGGAAGAATGAAACTATCTCTTACCCTGCATAAAAGTCAGTTCAAACCAGACCAAGACCTAGATGTAAGACCGGAAATACTGAAACTGCTGGAGAGAAATATAGAGAAAAACATGTTGAGATATAGGCATAGGCAAAGAATTTCTGAATAGCACTCAGGAAATACTACCAAGAACAGACAAATGTGATATTGTTACAGGGAAAGAATTCTATTACCTTTTCCATCGCTGTGACAAAAGCTGCTTTGGGTATGCTGGACCCAGGGAGTGGCACTATCAGAAGGTGTGGCCCTGTTGAAGTAGGTGTGTCACTGTGGGCGTGAGCTTTAAGACAACTCGTCCTAGAAGTTGTCTTAAAGTGACTGGAAGTCAGTATTCTGCTAGCAGTCTTCAGATGAAGATGAAAGACTCTCATCTCTTCCTGCACCATGCCTGCCTGGAATCTGCCGTGCTCCCACCTTGATGATAATAGACTGAACCTCTGAACCTGTAAGCCAGCCCCCATTAAATGTTGTCCTTTATAAGACTTGTCTTGGTCATGGGGTCTGTTCACAGCAGTAAAACCCTGACTAAGACAACACCTGACAGGAGATTAGTATCCAGAATATATAAAAACAAAAAACTAAACACCCATAAACAGGCAAATGAAGGAACCATTGCCCATTAATTAAAAATGGCCAGCACATAAAAAAAAAAATCCAATGTTTTTAGCCCCCAGAGAAATGTAAATTGAACCTATGTTAAGGAGTAGTTAATATTGTGCTAATAAAAGCAAAGGGGTTACTCCATTTAGATGTCATCTAACCCTAGTCAGGATGCCCATCGTCAAGGAAACACAAAACAGCGTTCTAGTGGTGTGGGAGGTGGAGGCTGGATACAGGAAAACTTGAACTGGATATAGAAATAGTTGTCTATTTCTTACAGTACAGGGAGCAAAACTCTGGGTATTAAATGGCTATCAACCGACATAAAGCACTAATATGCTGTTGGTGGGAATATGAATTGTTTTGTTTCTAGCTACTATAGAAATCAGCATGGATGTTCCTCAGAACACTAGAAGTAGGACCACTGTAGGGTCCATCCATACCACTCATGGGTATGTCCTTAAAGGCATCAAATCTACCTTACAGTACAGGTACTTACAGAACCAAGTTTATCAGAGCACCACTGACAATAGATGAGGTATGGAATCCGGCTAGGTAGGTAATCATTAACGGACGAAACTAAATGTGGACACACATGCAGTGGCGTAAAGCTTAGCCTTAAAGAATGAACTCATGTCACTTTCAGGAAAATGAAAGGATCCTCACATTAACCAAAGCAAATCAGACTCAGAAGGGCAAGTCACAAGTGTTCTTCCTTTGTGGAATCTCAATTTTAAAAGGACATTAAATTAGAAGGAGGGCTAGCTGGGAAGAGGAAATGTACCAGAAAGAGATGAGGACAATGTGGGGGTAGGTAATAAAAACAAAACAAAACAAGACTTACTGAGCTCAGGCCATTCCTCCTCCTCCTTGTGAGTGGGAAGAGGACTCGCAGACATATTCTCTAAGGAGGTGACATCACCCCAATGCAGACACTTGCCTTTATTCACCACCTCCTGTGTTTAATTCCAATTAACAGGCATCTCTACTCACAGTGGCAGTACCACTAGACCACTTTCATCACAGTTGTGGTGGACCCTGGGCATTAAATGACTATCAGCCGACATAAAGCAGAGTTGCTATGGTGACCTACAGACGACCTTGGTTTGAAGTCATGGCAGTGGAATAAGTAGAGAAACACAGCTGCGACAGCTAGGTCTATGGTGATGGTTAAGAGGCTGCTGATACTGTGGAAGAAGGGAAGTGGCACATGACTCTCAATTCAGTCTGCAATCTCGGTCACCACTCACCACTGTTCCCAGCTTGCATTTAGTCTCGAGGAGGAGGGTGCTAGGGGATACAGAAGGCTCAAGATAAGACACGGAGTTAGGATTCTTTGGTAGTGTAGCCTTTTGTGAGTTGCTTCTACTTCTGTAAGCAACCACAGCAAACGCAGTAGTTCGCCAGGCTGGGCTCAGAGGGCATCCTTTCTTTGGTCTGTGGTGCCTATGTGGGATGAGTAGACATTTCTCATGTAGCCATGGGAAACGTCATGTGATGCTTGGAGCTGAACAGGGACTGACAAGAGTCAAAGACGAAGGAGGGTATCTATCTTTTCCCATGTGGCCTGGGGAGAGAAGTCTCCTGGCTGTAGCGGTAGAGGTGTGACCCCAGCTATGGGTGACGAGACTGGGACGAGTCTCTACAGAAGGAATTGCCCGAGTAAAGTAGAAATGTCTAAGGGTACCTGGGTACGTGAGTGGAGCTCAAGGAGGATGGGACGGAGTTGTCTATTTCTTCCAGTACAGGGAGCATAAAGGAAATAAAAGAGGTCTGTGCTAATAGCCCCGTCTGGGATTCAAGAAGGTGGAATCTCTGTGAAGAAACTGGTAGTAAGGAGGAACAGAATGACATAAAAAATGACTGGGAGGGAATTGGACACGAGAGAAGTGGCTTTGATACTTAACTCACCAGGCCAGACAGGACTGTGCTCACTGGAGATCTAAGGGAGGACACTCAGGAGGGGCCTTGGGACTGGTATGGAGCCTTAGTGGCCTTGGTGATGGGATATGACCTTCATGACGCAGAAGAGGTTTCTGACTTACGGATGTAAAGTGGGTTTGTAAATGCCGTAGCAACTGGGAGGGGACAAAGACAAGGGGAAGGAGACAGAGGGGCCCATGTGGGTCAGACAAAAGCAAACATGACAAGATTTGTGTTGAGTCAGAGTTCCCAGGGACAAGGAAGACACAAAACACTCATGAACTTCTTTCTAGAAGGCTGTGAAGCCCAATTGGCATTTCACCAAAGGAGTAACTCTCCATTGCTCCCCTTGCTATGGTAGAAGGCAAACCTGAGGGGTGGGAACAATTCCACTGGCTTCAAGTGAGGTGGCCCAGCTTGCCAGAGGGGAGAGGGCCATGCAGCGTGCAGAAGCCCATAACTGAATTATGGATTTACTCAACTTCAATTAATACGAAGCATATCTGGGCTTTGGTGGATGTTGGAGCTAGGTATATTTTAATTCATGGTAACCCTAAAGGCATTGGGGCAATAGACAAGAGTGTATATATGTGGAAATAGAGCAGACGTACCAAAAAGACCGAGCACCTGGGTGTGGAAAATTATTCTCCTTCCCCCCGTGAACTGTGCACACGTCTCAGCTGAAAGAAAGTATAACGAGGGCGGATGTACTGGTGGGATGTACCCCATTTATACTAGTGAATATGTTGGTGGGATGTACCCCACCTACCACCAGCAGACAGGCTTGCTTAAGGGTGCAAACTATAAAAGGCAGTCCTGAGTCCAAGGGAAATGGCAGTCTGTAAACACAAGATTATCTGCTCAGTCCAAGTCTTTCGACAACCAGGTGTGGTTAGTGATGAAGCCAGACTGCTTATGGTGAATGACTGGATTAGAGAGTTAATAATGTAGTGTCCCCATCCAATTCATGGTACCCATCACTGCTCTCCTGGCAGAACAAAGGATACATGAGATGAGACATTTTTTTTTTGCGCTCTACTGGGCACTGCTAACGTTATTTCTTGAACTCTTTAGCCGCCCAAGACTAATTCACATTTACTTGCAGCAGGTGGTAGCGGGCCCTCAGAGATCTTGCTTACATTCTGTAAAGAGGTTTCAGTGTGAATCTTTCAGTGTCTTACAGAAAAAAATAATCTGGAAGAATAGTAAAAAAACAGCACTGGAGAATTAAATGCCAAAGGCACCTTTGTTGAAGGAAAAAAAAAAAGACATGCATACAGAGAGTTGAAATTATTAAATAAAAACCTCAGTCTTTGGGATGGGATGCAGCCTGATGAATTGCTGGCTACAGAGGCACTTGAGGCCCCAGCTGAGCCACTGTGGTTGTGTGTACACCAGAACTGGACAGTGAGTTCCTGCTGGCGAAGATACTTCATACTCTGGGATGTGGGGCGTACAGAAAGTAGGTCTGGACTGAGTTGTAAGCACCATCCCTACCAGATGGTGTTCACAGTGCTGAGAGGCTCTGTGCAGTTCTGTGAGGAAGACTGGCTCTGCTCAGCTCTGGATGGTATACTATCAGTATGCCAGGGAATACGTGCTTTTCAGTATAACAGTGGCATGACTGTTAAGGGGGCAACCAACTACTTCTTGCTTGGGTTTAAAGTATGTGTCATTGGATGGAAGGAACCCCTACTTGGTACTTTAAGCCAGGGAGAAAACATATGTCTGAAAAATCACAGGTCTTAGTGGAGAACTACTGCTGTTTTTTGGTTGGTTGTTACATATTTGTCAAATTGCTTTCTAACATCCGTGTTTATAACTGTAGGTTAGCATTGCTGTAGGCCGCAATCAAAGGAAACTCTTTATAGTAGGCAACAGCCATGAGACTTAAAATTATTCAAACTACTGAGGACAAATGTCTGTTGCTATGGATGCCACTGTTATTGTGGCAAGGCAGTCAAATACTCAGGAAAAAAAAAACCATAAAATCATCCTCTCCGAGATTCAGGCAACACTACAGAAAAGATGAGAAAGAATGCCAGAGAGCTGGGGATGTGGCTCCATGGGTAAGAGCATTTGTTGTGCTTGTTTGAAGGCCTGAGTTTATCTGCAGATCCCTGAGAAGGCCAGGTCTGGCCATAAGCACCCATAGCTCCAGCACTATGACTATAGAGATGGGAAGACTCCTGGGCTTGCTGGGTAGCCAGCTTAGGTGAATAAAGTTGAGTTCTAGGTTCAGCTGAAGTAATAAAGTGAAAAGCAGAGTTCTGGAGATGTAGAAATAAAGTAAGATAAGAGAGCCATATTCCAGCTCTTGTAAGCAGCAAGCAATGTGGAAATACAGTTTTACAGTAGCAAGCAGCAGCTTCAGACACTGAGGAGTTGTGTTCCAGGGCCAAGGATATTCTGTAAAAACAAAGTTCTGATGGTCAGAATGTTGAGACAGAATGACCAGGCCATTCTGACTAAGCTAAGTAAGGCCAAAATAAAAATAACTGGTGGTCGCAATGATGTTAAGGTCCACGAAAACAAGATTAGCAATTCTCTGAAGAACCCCCCAATCCCTCCTGTGGTGAATTTTGAAAAAGATCGCAAACTGTCACCCTGACCTTGCTGATGACGATCCCCCTACCACCTAGTTACTCAGCCCCTTCCCAGGGACTTTTCAAGGCCAGGTGCAGAGCTGGATAGGGAAGTTGGCTGACTAAACCAAGAACAGCCCCCTGAGCAAGCCAACCAATGCCTGATGAGATCCTGTGTCCTGTGTTCCACCAATCAAAGTGGACCAGCTAACCTGTTACTGGAATCTGCCCTTTGTAAAAGTATAAAAGATGTGTGTTTTCTGTGTTTGAGGTTGACTCCCCCCCCCATGAGGGTGGGCAACCCTATGTATGTGGATCAATAAACCTCATGTTATTGCAACAATCTACTGTTAATCTGTGTTCTCTGGGTTGAGCCAAGTTTACAACACAGTGAGAGACCTATCTCAAAGGGATAGAGCAGAGAGCAACAGAGAAGGACACCCAATGCCCCTCTCTGGTCTTTTCACTCACACACATGGGCACTTGCACACACACACACATGCACACACACCACACACATGACATACCCAAGAAATAAAACAGAAGGAAAAAAAGGAAAGAATGTATGAGTTGGAGCAAGGAGTGGACTATAGTGTAGCTATTTCCTCCATGGTGGCACGACGCCTAGCCACAGTTAAGTTGGCCCTTATGGCTTTAGCTCATATCCGTGGTAACATAACCAGCAAAACAATGAAACTGATCTATGGCAGCAGCAGCAGCAGCAGCAGCAGCAGCAGCAGCAAGGCTGCTAATGTTCTTCTGTGGAAGGAGGAGAGCCATGAGATGCTTGCCTGAGATTTCAGTCACTACTCCTCTCCTGCCTCAGCTGCATGGGGTCTTGAGAGATGTTCAAGTATACAGGGAGACTGAAGGCTGGGTGGAGGTTGAGACCCTTTGATGACACAGCGGTCTGGGCTGCCTGTCCTCCAGGTAACTCTCGTACACTCAATCATTTCACCAGGCTGGATTTGGATAGATCCAGTTTCTTTGACCTGTCAGTGTCCTCTCTGTTTCTTTATGCCTCCCCCTAGTAAAGTTATACAATTATGCTAAAGAACTCTTGCCTAGCAAGGTTCTCATTACAAAGTAGCTAAAGGCCCTCAGCCACCCAGTGGAAAAACATTGGAATGGAAGTGGCATCAGCTGTAGATAATTTACTGGCAACAGGGAAAATACTGACTGTAGACGAGATGGCATGCACAGTGCTGGTGGCAGAGATGGCCAGCTGAGGATCGTTTATTTGGTTTTTCTCTGTCCCAGGTACTGTGTATTAAGTGCCTTACTATCATACCAGATAGTATGATAGTACTATCTCATATCTCCCATCCACACCAGAATCATCTCACGCCCTGGGTTCTTCTTATGACGTGACGCAGACTCATGGACAGGGTCTGTGTTCCTTATCCTTGTGTCTGTGACTACGGCAGGAGTTACCCTGAGTTCCAAGGCTAGGTCAGGAGTGAAGCCATGTAGTAAGTCTGGGAGGAGCTATCATACAGAGGTGGCTGGTGAGCCAGGGGCTCACTTTTCCCAGAAGTCACAGCCAGGCATTCAAGTGTGAAACCCTTCGGCTGACTTGAGTAGAGCTGGCAATGAACTGTCCCCCTTCACCCATGCAAATCCGACGGACCCCACTACAGACCGGGCAGTGGCGTATTTTTCATGTAAGTGGAGTCCTGGTCTTGTGGTTGGCTTTTAGTCATTAGAGGACCTGTGGGCGTTGCGTGTTTGCGGTGTCAGCGGCTGTTTCTTTGCTACTGTTGAGTACTATTGGAAGACACGGGCACGTCTACAACTCACCAGGTGACAAGCACATCTGAGTGGTTTCCAGCTTCCAGTGAGGTTGCTAGGGACGCTTTAGGGCTGTTCTGCAGGAGGCTGCTATGGACATTTGCTTCAGCGTCTGTGTGGACATAGGCTTTCATTTATCTTAAGTAAATACCAAGAGGTGCTTCACTGGGGCATATAGTAAGTGTGTATATTTGATTTCCAAAGTATTAGTATTTTTTTGTATTTATGTTTTAAAATGTAATTGCTGATTGACAGGCTGATTGATTATCTGGACTGTAAGTTTTATCAGCCCGATCTATAAGTCAATGTTGAGAAAATGAGTACAGGGAGGTCGCTCCCTCTGAGCTCCCCTCCTGCAGCACCTCAGTTCCTCACAGGCCTCACACCCTCAGGAACTCACGTGCCCTTTCTGGTTAGTTTGGATGAGTGTGTTCTGGATGATCTCACTTTCCTCATGACAAGGCATTCTGGACACTGCTAAGGAGCCAATCCCCACAGTGCTTCTGTTCGGAGGAATTCTCCCTCTCAGATGCTCCATCAGAAAACAGTTTTCACATCAGCTAGTGATAAAGGGACCCATTGTGGCCCACCTCTCAGAGCACTGGAAGGTTCTGGCAAGTATTGGGATTGAGTGTTGTGTGTGTCAACCAGGTCCGGGCACTAAGCACCACCTGGGCTCTAACACAGTGACTCAGTTCTGCCACAAAAGTGCAAAGGCGGCCATTCGAACCAGACGGGCCTGGCTGTGTTTCCGTAAACCTGGATTTACAAAATGACTGTCAGCTGCTGTGGGCAGCTCCAGATCTAGAGTATATCAGAAATGAGCAGCAGAATGTTCTAGTTAAATTCTAGAGTGCTTTTCGAAGGCCCTCCACTTGTGGTGGTCCCCTACCCCACTCCCTGCCCCCCATGCCTCTACTCTATTCCACCTCAATAAATCTGCCACAGCAGGGTTCAGAAGGACGATGGGAAGAGGGAGGAGAAGTGGATAGAAGCAAGGGGGTCTGGGGGTGGGATCGGAAGGGAAGAAAGGTGAGGGCCTGTTTGTCAAGAACAGAGGCTAAGGGTAGTAAACCTGACAAGAGCTTCTTCAGAAACCACCCCACCCCTCTCTCCTCCCAATTTACTTCTCTGTTCCCTCTCCCCCATTCACCCCCTCTCCTTCCCTGATGCCCATATTGTGCACCTGGAGCTGGAAAGGGCACCGTGCTTCACATCTGTATTAAATAAACGTCCTGTGGTTGAGCTGAGATCTGGGGATCTGGACTCCTCTTCGATTCAGACACTTCACAGTGTTCTCTTTCTGGGGCCAATGACACCTTGGCTGTTCAAGTCAGGCCACCTGAGGATGAGTGAGCTGTGGCCCATCCATCAATCTGAACTTGAGCTTGATCTGACCAGTTCTGGTAGTGAATTATGTCTCCTCATCTAACCGTCAAGTGATAGATGGGATAGGTTTTCTTTAGGGATGATCTAGCTCTCTGATTTAAGCAGCTGTATTTCATCAAATTGATGCACTATTGTTTTATATAACAGCAAAAGAGGAGAGAAAAATTCCTGCTGATTAAATATGACACAATGCTTTCTTACACTTACAAGCATTATTCTCCATTTATGAAAGAGCTCCTTTTGGCTTGTCTAGACAGTTTTATCACCCCCCTCCCCCCCTCCAGTTATAGCACATGGCGTGCAACTGCCAATCCCCTCTCAAGCGTCTCAGAAACAGAAGACAGCCCCTGCTCAGCTGCTTTGACAGTGCCTTCTTTCCTCTGCCACCACATGGAACTTGGAGGTTCCTCTGAAATACAGAGTGGAAAGAATGCCTTTTTTTTTTTTTTTTGAGCATTCTCTCCCAAAACCTCACACTCCGATCCTGCCGCTCTGCTCAAAGCCCCTTGTGTGCACGCACTTTGTGCTGAGTCACAGGTCTTTGTGCAGACTTCAGACACAAGAGCAGAGGAGTTGGCTCAGTCTGCACAGTGCCCTCTGTGTAAGCCTGAAGACCCGAGTTGATCCCTAATGTCCACACACTTTGGATCCGAGTGTGAAGGCGGCGTGCCTGTAATCCCAGCGCTGGGAAGACGGAGACAGGGAAAGCAACAGATGAAGACAGTAGATGCTGACTTCTAATCACGCCCACACACACACACACACACACACACACACACACACACACACACACACACACACACACACACACACACACACACACACACACACACCCTCACGCCATTAAACACAGTTCCTCAATTGGAGCAATGGAAAGGCAGTAGTAACCATTGGCATCTACCCACCCCGAGTCACAAGTGTGGTCTGGTCCAGAGGGACCACGACAGGCATCCTGGTTTCAGAGACATTAAACACTTCCTTAGCAACACGAATCCGGGTGAACATATATTCTTAATTAACAATGTCCTAATTTTGAACTTTAGGGGGTCTAAGGGAAAACGAAACCAAAGCCTTTAAATAAACAGCAGCAGCAAACTTTCACACAGCCATCCCTGAACACTCTGGGGTGACTTTCAGAACCTTTGGGCCTTGGCTGTGTCCTGGAGTAGGCAGCTCTCACCACAGGCTTCCTGCAGGTGCTAGCACACAGAGCCTCCCCTGTCCTCCCTTTCCATGAGCTCAAAAAGGATCTTGGTTTGCATAATGAATTATGCATCAGAGTGTGAGGTGTGGATCATTTTGAAGTAAGAAAATCAAAACTGAACCATAACTAGTTTTTGAAAAGCATGTGCTTAGCACATATGCCAAACGAACGCGTAAAGGAAAAAGCCAAATTAGAAATTTATATCTCTGTTTTTTTTAAAAAAAAAAAGTTTCTATGACATTTAAAGTAAAATCTGACAGGCTCCTGCCACCAGCCAGGGAGGCTGCCTGGGCTCCTTTAGCCGCTCTCTGAGCTGGGCGTGCCAGGATTTGTTTGGCAGGGTGGGTGAGGGGTCTGAGGGTGGGGTGTGCCAGAGGGGAGGCCTCACGTTATCCATGAGAGCTTCATGTCTATGTCAAGGGTTTCAGAGGTCATCCCTAGGTCAGAGGTTAATGTTCAGTCCCGGGCCCTTCTGTTCACTCTATCTCATACTGGTTCCCAGAGGCAGGGCTAGAATCCAACATACAAACATACAAACCCTGACGTTTCTGCTCCATACAGCTTACTGTACTAGATGAGAGTCCTGGCAAAGCTTCCCTAGAGGTGTGGGACCCTCCATGCTGGCTCGCTCTACTGTGCTCCTGAAACACAGCTGGAGTCTATCAGATATCTGACCACGTGGACTAGAGCCACACATCAGTGTGAGGCCTTAGCTGTGCACATCTGGGCACCTTACTGGTGAGTTTCGCTTTGATATGGCCTGTGTGGTAGCTACCATGTTTTTACTGCAGACATGGGTATGTGCCTTTTTTTCCCCATGGTTTTCAAAAGGCTGCAGGGTGGTGTACATCAAAAGAGGCAACTAAATAGCAAGTCTTGTGACAAAAACATCAAGATCGAGATTTCCCAGAGGAAAGAGACCCGAAGTCAGCAAAAGCAGTAAAAAGCAAATACGGGGGCAGGAGCAATTGATCTCATGGCTAAGCAACCTTACCTAAGGACATAATGCACTGGTGCTTCCAGAATGTCAGGAGAGAGCCAGTGCCTCCTTATGAAGGGAAGTGTGGGCAAACAGGCTCTCAGATTAGACGGGAGGGGACGCAAACACAACCCTGTTCCTCCTCTGAAAAGGAGTGACTGAGGAAAGAGGCTGAGGAAGGCTCTTGTCCAGCTCCTAACCTGCCCCTCTGTGTACAAGTTTAAGGAAGGATTCTTCCACGATCTCCCCACCTCTCTCCCAATTCAGATCTTACGCCCTAGGTTTCCTCTGTCAGCCCAGAAAGCATGGCAGGGTTGGCTCAGATGACACAGCCAGGATGTGTTTGATTAAAGCCTAAGATGGCTATGTTGTAAACTTGACAAGATCTGGAATCATGCAGTAGACAAACCTTTGCGTATGTATGTGAAGGAGTTCTGAGCCTGGGCCTCAGTGAGTGGGAGGACCCGCTCTAACTGTGGGATGGTACCATGGTCTGATTGATGATCAGTATTCATCTTTCTCTGTCCCTGATGGGGTCTAATGTCACCAGCTGCCTAATAATCCCACTGCCACAAGTTTCCACCATGATGGATGGCACCCAGAGTCAACCATTCCTTCCTTAGCTTATTCTCTTATGTATTCTGTGGTAGTAAGGAGGAACATAACCAATGCAAGGTCCTATTTGCTGGGCGGGAGGTAAGGTGGCTTAAGGGGGAACACCCATGCTTGGTAGAGTCTCCTGGCCTCCCTCTTCCTAGGTCTGGCTCCTTCATAGGAGCCAAACTCACACTGGATTTGGGCGATGTGCCTACTCTCATAGGCTTTCATCCTACCTCTTTCTACCAAAAAAGCTAACAACACTTACACTTTCACGAAGGAAGAAATGCTTACCACAAACAGGTTCAAGACAAATCTGTTGGTTCCTGGTCACTAACCACAACTAACCTTGAACCTGCCATACAAACAAGGCTGATCTTGAACCCTGGTCCTCTCGTCTTCATTGTGTGTTATCCTTTCACAGGGTCCATGCTAATCTCCCTATTATTCCCATTTTAGTGTATGTACTGCTCAGGTGAACACCACCACTGTGTCATATGGCTTCCTTCAGCTTCTAGAAAAATCTCATGGTCAAGGTCACATAGGTGGGTAAGTGCCTATATGTAAGAGGTCTATGCCTGGTCTCTGCCTCTTTCAAAGATGGTCTCAGCATGAGTGCTGGATCCCAGGGGAAATGACAAAGTGAAATGCCGGGATTTTCAGCAACTATTCCCTTACCTCTGCAGAGGATAGAGGACTAGTGTGGGTAGGAAACAGGCCAAACATGTTCTTGGGGCCTTGGGAAGAACACCTTTGGGATGGAAAGTCAGACCTAGGACCAACAGGAGGACCTGGGAAGTCATACCAAGGGTGATATGGGTGTCTTTTCTACTGAGTTTTCTTTCCACTCACACCTCCATGTCTATAAAATCAATAGTCACTACCGAAGTTTTTATTTTTGTGTATATGTGTGTGGGCACATAGATGCCACGGAACACACATGGAGGCCAGAGAACAACTTGTGAGAGTCAGGTTTTTTTTTCCTCCCACAATGTGGGTCCTAGTAACCAAACTCAAGTCATCAGGTTCAAAGGCAAGCAGCTCTACCCACTGAGCCGTTGCGTCAGCCCCTAACTCCCTTTGACCCGATCTGGAAGACACACAGCACTTGAAAGTGAAGAACACACAGGCTTTGTAATTAGACAATGTGAAGACCCTGGATGTTGATGGCATTGAGTCTCTCCTTTGGGTCTCCTGCTAGGGACAGGTTGGGGACTTAGAGGAGTGGCTATGTTCTCAGGGCTATTCTGGGAGCAATCTGAGGAAGAGATCAGGTCTTAGCAGCCAATGTGTGATCTCTTTGTCAACTGACTTCTGAATATGGTGCCTGCCCTCAATCACTTGCAGAGTGGCTCTTCAGTCTTCTCTATGGGCAACAGAGTATAAAATCTTTGCTGTATGGGAAGTAGGAAGAAGGCCCAAAGAGGATCAAACTGAGTCATAGGGAGGTTAACTCTGGGACCTAGCAACCCAAAAGACTTTCCCTTGGATTGTACAAACCCCTCTACTGAAGGAGTAATATATATGGATTGCACCCCACACGTATAACAGAGGATCATGGAATGGCCCATGCTCAGTAAACATCATGTCATATAACCTAGAGATGCCAGTCATGGAAAGATCTGCCCCTTCAGGGAACTCCTCCCCTTTCCTCAGTAATTAATATATCCTGGAACGAGATACTGGGTGCGGGAAGGAGCTCTTGAGCCAGGGCCTGTTCCAGCTGCCCCTGCTCTGTATAGTATACCTTTCTGCATTCACTTTCATCTTTAATACATCTATAATTCTGCTACTGCTTTTCTGTGTCTTGTTCAGTTCTTTGAGACACAAAGATCTTAGATACCATGTTAAAGGATGGCCCTTGCCTCCTCTGTAATAGGAAAGCTATGAAGACCAGACTTCTCCAAGCAGCCGTTCAGCCAACCCTCTGGCCCTAGACCCACTTAGGCGCCCATTTTCAGAGGTTCCTGGAATTATGTTTAATTCCTGACCCCTGGGCATTCTGCATTGCCAGCTGGGATTGCTTCTATACCCGAGTCCTAGATCAGCATGTGAAGCTCCCAGGTTGGCATGGAAGCTAGCCCTTCTCAGTGTGTGTTCCAGCTTCCTGGATTATGTGGCTGTGGTTACTCTCCTGTTTTCTTGGTTCAAATCCCCTCACTACTGGGTATGGTGCTGCATGCCTGCAAATCCCAGCAGGAAGAAGGGAGAGCAAGAGGATCAGAAGTTCAAGGCCAGCCTAGACAATACAGTGTTTTGAGGCAGTGAGAGCCTGCCTCAAAAACCAGAGTGAATCCTTTGGATCTATCCATCTACAGGGGTTTCCATTAGATCTATGTGCCATACTGCATTATATTTAATACACATTCAGCTATACATTTGAATACTTAGTTCCAGTCACTGTAATTTTGATGAAAACTTACATAGACTCTATTGAATATTTGTGCTACCATGGGCATTTTCACAATATTACTTCTGCCAATTCAAAAGCATGGAAGGACTTTCCATTGTTTAGTGAGTGCCTCTTTCAATTTGTTTCTTCAGTGTCTTAAGTTTTCATCATATGTCACCTCTAGGGAAGAAAGACTGGCTTATAGTTATAAAAGCTTATTTAAATTTGACTTTATTTTGGACCCCGTAACTCACTGATGATCATGATCTGCTTGTTAGAGTTACTCATCTACCTTTGTCTACCTTTTTCCTAGGTTGTAATAGTTTTTAGGCTCTCCACTTCCTGTGTTGTTCTGTAGAACATTATACACTCATTATGGGCTGCACCATTCATAAAATATTCCTTTTTGTAATCAAGAACTTTTTTCTCAATGAAACTTCTAAAATTTGCTTTTTTTGATTAATGTCCAGACATATTAAATAGAAGTATTTACCACCATATGCAAACTTTATTTTGACTCATGAGCATAAATGTTGTTAGCTGTGACCCTGTTCATGTTAGTTCATTCTTTTTATTTTGTTGATTTAGTCATGCTTTTCACCCCCTGAGACAGGGTCTCTGTCTGTAGTACAGGCTGCTCTGGAACTACTTAGTCCAGGCTGGCCCTCTCCTACCTTATGCCTCCCAGGTGCTGGTATTGCAGGTATAAGCCCTCATGCCCAGATGTTTATTCCTCTTGGTTTTTAATTATATGTGCTGTTATTGTTCTATTGTAATTATGCTTTTCTATTTATGCCAAATATGGAATTTCCTACTAATTGCCTGTAAAAAGAGAAAATTTCCAGCATGGGCCAGCCATCCTGATTTGTTTCTAAACAGTTGGTTCTTCTTTTGACAATGCATTCTGAAGAACTCCCAGCAAAACATCAATTGTTCTTCATTATTCTATTAATTTAGGATTTTCTGGCTAGTTCTGCTGCCAGGAACACTAAGAATTAGTTAAGCCTAAAATGATCCTTAAAAAGAAAACTGTCCAAGAAAAACCAGACATTAGTGGATTTAATTTTTTTATTTAGTTGACATAAATAACCTTGGTTATAATGTTCATATTTGACTTCCTCTTCTCCTTTAGATTTACAATAGTGAACAGATCCCTGGCACAGAGTCTTGGACCAGCCCCAAGAGGTAAGAAAGAATGATACTAAGAACTGTTCCCCAGGACCATGATTTTGGAAGTGTCTCTCACCTCCAGACACCATGCCATCAGTCTCCAGCTGATCCTAGCAGTGAGTTTGCATTGACTCCTTTCCTACGAGCACAGTGACACTTCTCATCCACACATGGCTTTAAAAGCTCAGCTCAGATCTCACCAGTGTTCCTGACAGCTTCTCTGAGTAGCCAATCTCATAAGGTTGTTGCTTTGCCTAGTGGTTCTCATTTGGTGCATTGAAACTGTTTACATATGTTAAAGTGTGTCCTCAATTTGGTTATGACAACTTCAGGATAGAAATATTATCCCCTTTCTGAGATAGGGTCGTATAATGTAGATCAGGCTGGCTTTGAACTCATAATCCTCCTGACTTTGCCTCCCAAGTGCTGGATTATAAAACACTACCAAAGCCAGCCTCAGAAATACTGCTGTTCTGTGCCTCCATCATGGAGTCCCTGTCCTCTTGGTTGGGATGATGTTCAAAGTTCATCCTAGGTTGCTAATCAGGTAGATTTGTGCTACAGTACCTGCTACAGTACTTTGCAGCCCAGGCTGATCCTCAACTTCTGATCTTCTAGCCTCAGCTTCCTGAGTGCTAGGATTACAACTGTTCTCTACCATGACCAGCTTTATACCTCACTGTTTTTTTTTTTTAATTTATTTTATTTGTATGATTACACTGTTACTCTCTTCAGACACACCAGAAGAGGGCATCAGATCCCATAACAGATGGTCGTGAGCCACCATGTGGTTGCTGGAATTGAACTCAGGACCTCTGGGAGAACAGCCAGTGCTCTTAACCTCTGAGCCATCTCTCCAGCCCCACCTCACTGCTTTTGACCTGCTAAGTGTGACTAAGCTCTAAGGCCATTTCCAGAGTTAACATCTGATGTTCAGTGTACTTGAGGAGGAAACAGTCCAAAAGAATGACATAATTTATTCAAGTTCACAGAGCCAATCTATGGCCAAAATGTAAGGCGAAGTTCAGTCTCACAGCCACAGCTTATTGTTTTTTTTCAGAGTGTCTGGCATCTCTCAAAAATGGCAGCATGCATCCTTCCTATGGACACATACACACTGACCCAACTCAGTGCCTGCACTAGTTGGAGTATTAAAAAGTGTCTGAGATGTATCTCCCAAAAAGGCTTAAATAGAGAGGCTGAAGTATCACCCAGAGAAAGGTGGTGACTGACACAGGACATGTGAGGCTGGGAGGGTAGCTCAGTCTATGAAGCAGGACGACTTGAGTTCAGATCCCCAGCATCTGTGCCAGCTGCAGCAATGAAAAGGTGTAATCCCAGGGCTGGGAGAGCCACTTGAATCTCACAGGCCAGCCAGTTTAGCTGAATCAGTGAGCCCTAGGTGAGAGATCCTGCCTCAAATAGAAAAAAAAA
>NW_022196906.1:97178477-97213220 GCF_008632895.1 Mastomys coucha
AAAAAAAAAAAAAAAGGTAGAGGAGCCAAGGAGGAGTGCTCAGTGGGTAAGTGGGTAAGGGTGCTTGCCATCTAAGAGTGAGGACTTGAGTCTAATTCTCCAGAATCCACGGAAAAGCCAGACACATTACATGAGCATCTACAATCCCAGTGTTCCTACAGGGAAATAGGGAGCAAAGAGAATACGCAGAAGTCCATGGGCCAGCTATCCTGTGTGTGAGGTATCAAGATTACAGAGAGACCATGTCTCAGACAAGATAGAAGGTGTAGATTGATATCCAAGGCTGTTCTCTGAGCTCTACACATACATGCTGTGGTGTTACTCAAAATGCCTGCATTCATACACCTGACTGTGTACACACACACACATACACACAAACAAATAAGGTAGAGAGTGACTGAGAAATACACCTGACATTGACCTCTGACCCCCACGTGCACGCCTATGCTCATGAACATGTACACTTGCCCATGCTCCCTCCCCAAATAAATACATGTTATGTCCATGCTCAAAACCCTCTTGGACTCCATCTCTTGTGCTACGTTTTAGAGCTTCATGTAGGCCATGTCAGCCTTAAATTTGCTTTGTAGCCAATGATGACCCTGACCTCCTGACCTTTCTGCCTCTACCTCCCCAGGGCAGGAATTACAAATTTGTGCAATAGCCCAAGTTTTAACAATGGTCACTGTCCTCCACTCTGACCTGTCTCTCCTGACCTCTCAATCAGCTTCAGCTCCAATGACTTCTCTGCTGCCCACAACACACCATGCAGGTTCCTTCTCCTGGTTAAACTTGAGCCACCTTTAGTTAGCATGTAGAAGAATGCAAATCGATCCATTCCTATTTCCTTGTACAAAGCTCAAGTCCAAGTGGATCAAGGACCTCCACATAAAATCAGACACACTGAAACTAACAGAAAAGAAAGTGGGGAAGAGCCTTGAGCACATGGGCACAGGGGATAATTTCCTGAACAGAACACCAATAGCTTCTGCTCTAAGATCAAGAATTGACAAATGGGACCTCATAAAGTTGCAAAGCTTCTGTAAGGCAAAGGACACTGTCAATAGGACAAAATGGCAGCCAACAAATTGGGAAAAGATCTTTACCAATCCTATATCTGATAGAGCGCTAATACCTAATATATACAAAGAACTCAAGAAGTTAGACTCCAGAGAACCAAATAGCCCTATTAAAAATGGGGTACAGAGCTAAACAAAGAATTCTCAACTGAGGAATATCGAATGGCTGAGAAACACCTAAAGAAATGTTCAACATCCTTAGTTATCAGGGAAATGCAAATCAAAACAACCCTGAGATTCCACCTCACACCAGTCAGAATGGCTAAGATAAGAAACTCAGGTGACAGTAGATGCTGGAGAGGTTGTGAAAAAAGAGGAACACTCCTTCATTGCTGGTGGGATTGCAAGCTGGTACAACCACTCTGAAAATCAGTTTGGTGGTTCCTCAGGAAATTAGACATAGTACTACCTGAGGACCCAGCTATACCACTCCTGGGAATATACCCAGAAGATGCTCCAACATGTAATAAGAACACATGCTCCACTATGTTCATAGCAGCCTTATTTATAATAGCTAGAAGCTGGAAACAACCCAGATGTCTCTCAACAGAAGAATGGATACAGAAAATGTGGTACATTTATACAATGGAGTACTATTCAGTGATTAAAAACAATGAATTTATGAAATTTTTAGGGAAATGGATGGATGTGGAGAATATCATTCTGAGTGAGGTAACCCAATCACAAAAGAACACACATGGTATGAACTCACTGATACGTGGATATTACCCCAGAAGCTCAGAATACCCAAGATACAATACACAGACCACAAGAAACTCAAGAAGAAGGAAGACCAAAGTGTGGATACTTCGATCCTTCTTAGAAGGGGGAACAAAATACCCATGGAAGGAGTTGCAGAGACAAAGTATGGAGCAGAGACTGAAGGAAGGACAATCCAGAGACTGCCCCACCTGGGAATCCTTCCCATATTCAATCACCAAACCCAGACACTATTGTGGATGCCAGCAAGTGCTGGCTGACAGAAGCCTGATATAGCTGTCTCCTGAGAGGCTCTGAAAGTGCCCGACTAATACACAAGTAGAGGCTCTCAACCATCCATTGGACTGAGCATAGGGTCTCCAATGAAGGAGCTAGAGTAAGGACCCAAGGATCTGAAGAGGTTTACAACCCCTTAGGAGGAACAACAATATGATCTAACCAGTACCCCAGAGCTCCCAAGGACTAAATCATCAACCAAAGAGTACACATGGGGGGACTCATGGCTCCAGATGCATATGTAGCAGAGGATGGCCTAGTTGGTCATCAATGAGAGAAGAGGCCCTTGGTCCTGTGAAGGTTCTATGCCCCAGTGTAGGGGAATGCCAGGGCCAGGAAGTGGGAGAAGGTGGGTTGGTTGGTTTTTTTTTTAGAGGAGAAACTGGGAAAGGAGATAACATTTGAAATATAAATAAAGAAAATATCTAATAATAATAATAAAAAAACTTGAGCTACCTTTACCTCCTACCTCACATGATATTGGGTTTCTGTATCTATGTTGTCTACTGGACAGGCCTTCCATAACCATCCCATGTGTGATCATGCATCTACATCAAGCTCTACCCTGGTGTTTCCACAGTATTTAACATCACTTTGCTTATACTGGGTATCTACCGTTTGTAGTGAGGATTTCAGTTTCTTAAAAAAACCAGATATGTTTTGTGAATGTGTTTTTGTTTTGATCTCAGGTATGGGATAAGAGGCTGCTTCACAGTAGGTGATTATGATTTGTCTAGTGAACTAGCAGGGGTGTGATCTTTGCCAGCTGCAGATAGTTTCCCTCTGGGGACTCTGGAGAAGGATGAATGGGAGAGCCCTGAGGGGGACTCTGAGAAGGCAGCTACTCCCCCTGCTGCTGTGGTTTGTCAACTGGTCACAAGCAAAGAGATGAGAAGTTGGAGCTATCCTGACAATGAGGATAGGACTTGCTTCAAGTAACCCAATGCCCTAATCAGCAGAAAGTAGCTCATAGAGGTCCATGCCCTGTTTCCCCTCTAACCTTTCACTTTTCTCTCTTATCTAGTGTTGGGGGGTTAGAGGGATTAGGGTAGGATAAGGGTTAGAAGGGCGGTAGAGGTATAAGAATCCAATAAAATAGCAAGAAAAAAAAATGGCACCAACAACCATTTCCATCTTTCCAGAATGCAAGTATCAACAGAACAACAGCATTCTTTGTTTTGCTAATGTGTTACCAACATCTAGAATAAGACCTAGAAATAGCAGATATTTAATAATTAAAAGTAGAGTGATTGACAGATTGAATGAATGAGGATGTTCATGCCTTATGGGTGCTGTGTTTGTTTCTAAAGGGGGAAGGTTTACATCAGTCAAAAGTCTCTTAGTGAAACCAAATCCCTTGTCTGGCGAGGTTCTTCTGGATGAAGATGGAAGTTATAATTTAAAAGCCAATCCTCCTTTCTTCTCCTTCCATCTCAAGGCAGGGTCTTACTATGCAGCCCAGGTTGGCCTTCAACCCAAGATCTTCCTGTCTCAGGTCTCATGAATGCTGGAATTACAACTACTACCACACGTGGGTAAAATTTAATAGTAAAGTCTGAAGACCACAACCATACAGTACCACCTCTGTGTTACTGTTGGTGGCTCAGGATAGCACCCTATCATCTTCTGCCCATGGCTTCAGTGGGGTATCTATCCTCTTGGATACTTTTTTTTTCTTTTCTGAGACAAGGTTTCTTTGTATAGCTCTGGCTGTCCTGGAACTCACTCTGTAGACCAGGCTGGCCTTGAACTCAGAAATCTGCCTGTCTCTGCCTCCCAAGTGCTGGGATTAAAGGCATGCACCACCAGCGCTCAGCTCCTCTTGGATACTTAAACCAGGTAGTTATGCTAAACTTTGTGCACTGGCTAGTTTTTATGCTAACTAGTCAGAAGCTACAGTCATCTTAGAAGAGGGAGCCTCAACTGAGAAAATGTTGAGATCAGGTTGTATGGAAGCCTGTAGGGCATTTTCCTAACTAGGGATTGATGTGTGTGGGGGGGTGGGCCCAGACATTATTGGTGGTGCTCTCCCTGGGCTGGTGGTTGTAGATGCTATAAGAAAGCAGAAGGCAGGCTGAATAAGCTATGAGGAGCAAGCCAGTAAGTGGCACTTCTTTCCCCAAGGCCTCTGCAGCAACTCCTGCCTCCTGGTTTCTGTCCTGTTTGGGTTCCTGTCTTGACCTTCCCTCAATAGACTTCAATTCGGGATAATAAACCAAATAAACCTTTTCCTCCCCCATGTTGATTTTGGTCATGGTGTTTAATCATAGCAACAGTAACCCTATGAGGGGTGTGTGTGTGTGTGTGTGTGTGTGTGTGTGTGTAGGCATGCATGCATGAGTAGATACCAGTGTACAGCAGACCTGTCTGAAGGTGGATAGAACTGACCCCTGCATACCTCAAAATCATTCTATTTCAGTCCCTGTCAGTCTCCTGATTCTATTTTCTTCCCTTCCTTACCCTGGTTATTCATACCATGCCACATACTCCTGTGACTGAGAAACATAGGAAAAACGGCACACATGCACAGACAAGTTCTGTTTCAGTCAATGTGAGGTTCAGCACAAGGCTTTGAGGATGTGTGCCACATCTGGAGGTCACAGTCCTCTAAGAGAGACTGTGTATGTGTGTGTGGGGGGGGGGGGGGGGAGGAGAGACAGGGGGCGTGGATGCAGCTGGCTGAAGATTAAAGGAAGGTATTCTGGTGACAAATACAACAACATCCGATAAGATGGGAACCCGGATTCCCACAATTTTCTCTTACTTTGTTTTGATAGCGGAACAACAGCTATCTAATCTGGACTTTTAGAAGGAAAGGTGAAATCAGGGATGCCTGGGTAGGGAGACCTCAGGCTCTGGCTTGTACAAAGTCGATGCAATGGCCTTATTCTTAAGTGAAAGTGGGGCTATCTGCCTGCCTCTGCCTCCCAAGTGTTGGGATTGGCAATGGCCTTATTCTTAAGTGAACGTGGCTTAAGTGATCAGTGATGCTCAGAGACTACCAGGGATGCTGAGTGACCCTCTGCTCCGAAGAGCTATTAGCACTCCAAGACTGATACGATATAAACCTAGCACTTGTGGATACTGATTACCTCAGGTTGGTGTCTGAAGATTCTAGAGAAGCAGTAAAGGTGTTTATGGGCAGGAGCACGACATGCACTTATTCCCTAAAACTGCAACATTTGTATATATGTAGCTGTGCATCCTTTCAGAAAAGAATATAACAGAGGGCTGGGAAACTGCCTAGTCTACATAGTAACTATTTTAGACCCCGAGGGCCAGATGGTTCTGTCTCTCCACTGAACTCCGCTGGCAGAGTGAGAAAGCATAGATACACATGAGAGAATGGGTGTGTCAGGCTTCCAGGGAAACTCGGTTTTTACAGCAACAGGAGGTGGACAGGAACAAAGCCTGGGTCTGCTGAGCCTTGGAACAGGAGTAGGGTGGCCATGACAATGGATAGGTTCTGTATTTGTGTTCTCTGATATGGCAACCACTGGCTTGCTGTAATTAAGCAATGCAGCTACTAGGACTGGCAAGCTGAATTTTTGAACCATGAAAATTATTATTTTTTTGCATGTGGAAGCTCAGGTGTGCTCATGCACACGCGTGCATCTGAGCAGTCTTGGGCGTACCATCCACCTTGTTAAGCCAGGCTCTCTCTGGCCTGGAGATCACTAATTAGGCTAGACTGGAGTGTCAGGAAACCCCAGAGACCCACTTTTCTCCAGCACTTTGGTTCTAAGCATACACAAACATGATTTTTTGATGTGGGTGTTAGGATCAAATACCAATCCTCATACTTACATGGCAAGCGCTCTATTAACTGATTTTCTCTCTAGCCCCTAATTAATGTTTCAGAGGGACCAGTGGGTACTAGTTTTGAAAAAGTGGATCTAAAAGTTCTTAAAGTAACTACCTAAAACACAAGAAGTTACAGGTTCAAAGAACTCACCCAGGATGGAGACATTTAACATCCACAGACACTGCCATTGTGCTGTGGGCAGCCTTTCATCCCTGGCCTTCCACAGGGATGAGAAGAATCAGGTTCAGGGACTCAGGAGATGGCTGGACACTATGACAAGGAATCAGGGATATGATGGAGCACGGCAGGAGACCGGAGGAATCTCTTGCTCTCTCTCCTCCTGCAGCAGTTTGCCAAAGTGGCTGTAATGGGTCATCTGCTTCCCTGGTTACAGGGACCTGCTGTGCAATGTGAATAACGCAGAGAGGGCAGAGAGCCTGGGAGGCTCATGTTGGATCCATCAGAAGGACTTTAAGGCACACTGGTTTTTCTTTCTCACCTAAGAAAGGTCTTGAAATAGGCTTGCATCTGCCTTGGGGGCATTCACATTTCCCAATAAGGCTGTCTGTCAGTCTCTGAAGGATCCTGTTAAATATTATTTTATCCACCCACCCTAGAGGGCCCCACCGGAGGAGGGCTCGTCTACTTATTTTCCTCACTCTGTTGGGTGTTTATTGATGCATTCCCCTAGATCTCTCTGCATAGGGAAGACATTAACCAACCCTTAAAGCCAGCACCCGAGGTGGGGAGATGGGACTAGACCTGAACTCAGCACCTGGAAGCCTGCAATTTCTCTAATGTTAATTTTTGTTATAGTTACAGTAGTCAGATATTTTCCAGACATCCAGCATCTGATTCCAGCAGAGCCCCTCCTACTGGGACTTCTAGTCTGAGACTGCTGCTTCCTCAGACCTCTAAGTGGAGAAATCATTGTCATACTCTATCCTCCCACAAGGACGGTCCCTTTCAGCAGCACATGGGACACATCTGCCCCCTTGAAAGCTCCAAACCATGATCTAGGGCATTCTACAATTTAGTCTCTAGCTAGGAAACCCAATTCTGAGTTCAGAACGTCCTTTTTTTTTTTTTTTTGCCATGAACCAACAGTCTGGGTCTACCTTCCTGGTTCTCACTTCCCCATCCACCATCATTAGAATTCCCCTGATGAATATTAATAAGATGGCTTCCAAGTTCTCAAGTTTTAATTAGCCAGGCCCCCAGGGAAATGTGTGCATCACGGACACAGGGGAAGCTATGCTTGAGGAAAACAGGAAAGGAGCTCTCGTCAGTATGGGTCCTTGGGGACACTGTGACCATGTAGCTCGGTTATAGATAGCACAGACAGAGTTAAGTATGGACTCCAGGTGCTTTCTCTGCCCCAGTGTTAAGTCTCAAAAACTCAGGATGAATGGCTGAAGTGCTTTAACATACCAAGGGGGACACTGGCCAGCTCTCCCAGCATCCCTCAGTTCCTGTATCTCCTCTCAGCGCTCCCAGCATCCCTCACTGTCTGTGTCTCCTCCCAGCTCTCCCAGCATCCCTCAGTACCCGTGTCTCCTCCCAGCACTTCTCATCCTGCTGCCTACCCAGAACCTCTCTCTCTCTCTCAGGGGCCGGGCTCCCACTTCCCTTCCCCACCTGATTCCTATATAACTCAGCCATTTGGCTACCCTTTGCTCTTGCTCACTTGGTCCATGCCACCTCTATTGCTTCCCCTTCTGCACTCTCCTCTCCTGGTCCAGTTTAGTCTTCTGGGCATGTTCAGCCTGGACTCTTCCTCCTGCCTGCTTTCTCCCTTGTCTTCTCCATACTTTAGGGAGTAGCCATGGCCTCCTCTTTTTATTTCATTTTTTTTTTTCCATTCACTTGGAGCAACAGAGTGACGCTCTGGCTATTCAACCCAGACGCTGAAGCCTGCACCAGCTATTTGTTGTTGTTGGTTTAAGGTATAGAGTCATTTGTCTAGTTCCTTTTCTTCTATTAGGAGGTTGAAGTGGTGCATAACACGGGCAAGGGAGGACCTAGTAAGTGTGGACATGATCCATACTCAAGGAGCTAGCTTTCTCTCAACTCCGATGAGATGATGAGAGGGCCTATCTCCACCTAGATGTGCTCACCTCCACCATCGGGGTCTGTGCCTGCAGACTCGTTCTGTTCAGCTCAACGTCTCTTTCCCCAGACTCCCTCCTTATGTAAAGGTCGAGAGGCATATGTACAATTGTCTTAAAAAATATTACATTTATTTCTTTTCATGTGGGTGTGCACGTGCCACTGTGCATATGTTGGGATCTGAGGACAACTTCTAGAAATCTGGTTTCCTTTCACTATGTGGGTTGCCTGGATTAAGCCCAGGTCACCCATCTTGGTGGGGGGCAAGTACCTTAACCATCTCACTGGCCCTCAATTTTTTTTTTTAAATTATTTAAAGTTTATTACACACAAGCTATCTAAAAGTAGGCAGAAGAGTGACACTGTGACCCTTTCATGGACTGGCAGCTACCATGTCCACTTCTCAAAGTCCACTTCTCAACCTCCACTTCCCTGTATCTTTTGGTGGTAAATTCTGGGCATCCTACAATTCTTTTTTTTTTTTTTTCTATAATTCTAATTTAAGGTCCATCCATACCCACCTTCATGACATGCTAGGCCATCAACTCCCACCTCTATGGGGGTAAATCTCAAATATCCTGTGTTTGACATGTTTTAAGGGACCTGTCATGTGAGGCTATCTGTTCATTAGACAGAACCTTATGTGAATGAATACACGAAAGCAGGTCTGACCTGAACAGACAAGCTGGTGACGCAAGGTCTAGGAAGCGGGACAAGGTGGAATACAGAGGGAAGACACAGCATGTTGAGCAAAACCAACCACCCCCTATCCCCCCAGCCCAGACACACACCCAAAATAGGTGAAGAGACATGGGGTGTACTCTGTGACACATGTTCCCTCGAAGCCAGCTGGTCTTAGTGACCAAGATCTTCATTTTAGAAAGATTTACCCCAGAAAAATTACCGCCCATTCATTAAATAAGGCTTTTTACTTTGTTTTTTTGTTTTGTTTTGTTTTATTTTTTTGTTTTTGTTTTTTGGTCTCCCTCTTCTCTGTTCTCTCTCTACTTTCTGCCCCTCTCCTTTGTTGCTGTTTTTTCTTCTGCATCTCTTCTGGCTCCCTCCCCCTTTTGCTCCCCCCACCACCCCTTAACCTTTTCTTCAGAGGATCAGGACTTAGCCCAAAGGCTCTTCCTAGCTCTGCTCCCTTCTGAAGCTGTTCTCCATGGCAACAGAGGCTGCCTCACACCGTGAGGCCCAGCAAGGTATGGGAGGAGGAGGCTGGCAGAAAGCAAATATTGTCTAAAGGCGACTGACTTATTTCTAGGTTGCTTTGGAGGAGGAAGCTGACCCAGCGCATTTCCAGTGAGGTGACAAATGGGAGGTGATGATGGCGCGTGAATGCTTCTGTTCCTCAAGCTTGTTATGATTTTTTTTTTTTTAATTTTCCTCCCCAAAGCAAAACTGCAAGGTACTGAGGAAGAAAAGACAGGAGGATTCATTGCTTGGATGCACCCTCAAGTGCCATGCAATGGGGAACTTCCCATCTGCTCCCCCAGGCAGAAGGAATGTGACCCAGGCAGAGGGAATCCTCCTACACTGTCCCTAGCACTCCTTGGGAGTCCTTAATCACCTTCAGCCTGGCAGGATGTTTAATCAGCAAGGAAGTAGGTACCACACAGTGCAGTTCTTTGGGGAGGGTACATGAAGAGGGCATTGGACCTTTGCTTTGCCCCATTTCCCTCCTTCCCTCCCTCCCTCCCTCCCTCCCTCCCTCCCTCCTTCCCTCCCTCCCTTTTTTAAACCTCCTGCCCCTGAGTGCTTGCAGGCTATGAGGAAAATGCTGCAACTTTTACCCTGGCTATGGAAATACGCAAGAAGCAAGAAGTGAAAGAGAGGCTGAAGGCTGGGGAGAACTCAAAGTGCCTGTCTCCTGAGCATCAGGCCCTGGGTTCCTCATCCCCATGTTAAAAGCTGGGCATCACAGTGCTCATCTCTAATCCTAGTGCTTGGAAGGTGAAGTCAAATGGGATCTACCAGAATACAGAGGAGGATACCTCATGCTGACCTCTGGCTTCTATACACAGTATACCCACTACACACAATGCACACACCCACATATACTACACAAACTACATACATTCTATACTCTACATACATAGACACAGAGATACACTTTACAGACACTTCATATATATACTACACACACACCACATACATTGTACACATTCTACACATACAGACAGACACAGAGACACACTCTACACACTACACACACACACACACACACACACACACACACACACAGATACACACACCTCTATGGGACAGTAGGCCATGCCGGAACACTTGGTACAGTTGAGTGAGTTCAGAGACTCCCTGTAGGAGGCTCCCTGCTCCCTATTAAATTCCTGACCTGGACCGCGTGCCACACTTCTCACATAGGAAATGTGACCTCTGGTCATGTAGCCAAAACCAGAGTTCTCTATGCTAAAGAGGCCCGGAGGGTTTAGCCAATAAGCTTCCCTTCCCAGACATTCCTCCCTTTAAAAGGTATTCAATTTCTGGTCTACTCTGAGGAGATGGTATGCACCCATTTTCCACAATGAACAATCAATTACACAGTGATTAGGTGAAAAATAAATTTATAATTCTAGCTAGCTTACTAAGTGCCTTGTTAGAATTCAAAGTCCTCAATCTGATCCATTTTTCCTTCTTTCTTTTCTCAATCAATCAATCAATCAATCAACCAATCAATCAACTAGGTATCTCCATCTCTCTGTTCTATCTATCTATCTATCTATCTATCTATCTATCTATCTATCTATCTATCTATCTGAATGAGAATCTAAGTAAAGTCTATCTATTAAAATTTGTTGCCTCTAAACAATTTTTAATTGATAGGTTATTTTCTCTCCCCTTTCTTTTTCTTTTTCCTGCAATTTACTTGCCCAAAATACTAGGTCATTTATCTGATACAGTATCTTGGGTTCTGGATTTATTTGAGCATACCTCATGCAGGAGAGATTTTCTGGGGTAGAAGAGGTGGTATTTATAATAACACGTCTAAGTATAGTAGATACAGATTTTGGAATCAGAGCTGGCTTTAAATCCTTGGATTACAACTAACTCCATGACTTTTAGCAAGATTTTTAGTTATTTCCCGATTTCCTAATGTATATCATGGGCTTTGAAGATGATAACACACAACAGATGGTGGATTCTAAGAAAAGCTCTTAAAGGGGCGGTTACAAACTAGTGTGCAACCTCCTTCATCCCCACTTCATCTCTCCTCTGTCTCTTCACCAAGGCTGGAAGGACCAGTGTGGTGTGCCTCAGGTCACCACCCCAGGACACAGCGCCCTTGTTGGTCAGTTTAATGTATTCACTGGCACAAAAGAACACTGCTTCCAAGTCACTTACGTCTAAAATACAAATTTGTTTCTTAATTTCCCTCATGTCAGGTACCAGAGTGCCACCATTGGTCACAGCTTTAAGAGAGTGTTTGTGAAGCTGGGAAATGGTGGCCCATGCCTTTAGTCCCAACACTTAGGAGGCAGAGGCAGGAGCATCTCTGTCAATTCAAGGCCAGCCTGGTCTACAGAGTGAGTTCCAGGGCAGCCAAGGCTAACTCTGTCTCCAATGTTCATGAGGGAAACCTCACAGTCCAATGGATTCACTGGGCGGATGGCAGTCAGAACTGTCCCCTGCCACTCTGGGGCTTGGTACTTCTCTCCCTTCCCATGCTGAAGCACTGCCCTTCAACCAAACTCTTCCCTGGCTTTCACACAGGCCCGGCTCCGGCTCGGCTCCTATTTGTTTGTCCTTGCATGTCAGTCCTACAGGCGCTAAGGACTTGGTCTGTTATGCTGCTCACAGCTGAGTCCTCAGCTTCAGTGTGTGCTTCCTGCCCCCGCCAGCAGGCATGTAGCTCACACTGGCTCAGGTGCTGAATTACACTAACTAACCCTTTCACCCACACCGGGTGAGACCTCTCCTCAAGATGACATTGCAGGTTACAAGCCATCGCTATTTGTTAAATGCTTTCCAAGGTTTCACCCTACTTGTTTCAAAAACTGGTATGACGTTCGGCTTCTGTGTAGAACTCATGGTCTGTCTTTTTTTTTTTTTTTTTTTTTTTTTTTTTTTTTTATCTGTTGCTCTGTAAGAGATCCATGCAATGTATACATCTGAAAGCACAAGAAGAAAATCTCATTTCTTTTATAAAACTCCTATTGTTCACACATGTGCCAAGGTCTTCAGGACTTGGCAAAAAAGAAAAAAAAAAAAGGCTCCCTTCCTTTGTTGAGACTGTTATTGATTCTTTAGTAATGACCACCTTGAGAGGCCTGAATAAAGGGAAGAGTATGGGTTGTTAAAATTCATCGTATCAATAGTCGCAGCCATGCATTTGGAAATTCCCTGACTACTTGATCCGGATGGGTAACAGCCATGTTGTGGAGTTTGCTGGCCCAGGATCTTTGAATCTTTTCCAGGCACTCACACCAGCATAGCTGGAATAAACCCCCATTCTGTCGGGGACCTATAAACCCTCCCTTCCTGGCTGTGTTGGCTTTCCCAGGGTCATTCGCAGTCTCTCCTGATTTATGCTAAGATGCCAATCTAGATTCCTTCTTCCCACGCGCAGAGTGTTTTCCCGCCCACCTTGAGCCCCTTGTTGGCTGGCTTCTGACCCAGAATCCAGCTTTTCCAGTCTTTATTTTTGACAGTTATCCTGGACAGTCTGCTAGCTTATGATCTGGCATTTTCCCCAGACTGCTTGTTGGTTCTCTCTGGGGTCAGTTAGTTAGAACCATACGGTTAGAACCAAGTATGTCTACCCCAGCAGATCTGATTCTCCATCCCCTAGGGACCTTGCCAGCTGGGTCCTGTAAGGACAGGGGGAAGATGCTGACCCAGGCTTATCTTCTAGATGGTCCAGAGATGCTGGTAAGCACAGGGCTTGGCTACATCTCTACCTGTGAAGACATGATGCTCACATATGAGAAGAACTCGTTTCCCTACCTCCATCCCTTATCCTGGGATGGTAAGGTCCTCTGTTTAAGTGCCACGCCTCTTTAGTTAAGAACTGGGCATCATGATATCACTTAGAGTTCAGCATTCTCACTGGTACAAAAAGAGCCTAGGGCCTCATCAGCCTAGGGCCACAGCTCCCTCAGGGACAAACTAAAGGTGGAAGCTCTTCAGTGTGTACCTTTATAACCGGCACACACTTTTTTGTAAACAGATACTTCAAAAGTACAGTCTCTTTAACTTCTATCATGATTAAGCTCTGGTAAGTAGGGATAAGCTGTGGAAAGAGGAGCCATCTGAAAAGTCCCTTTACCTCCTCATGTGTATGTTTCTTATTTTCCTTGCTTTGCGTGACTAATGGAATGCCCAGTAACACAGATGGAGAGCAACTGATGATCAGAAGCAGCGCCTGTCTCTGTGTTCACTTCCCTCTCTCCTTTTGTTGTATGAGAAGCTTGATGGGGTCCCTGAATTTTCACAGTAGGGGGAACCTGCTCTGGGGACACATGCTGACCAGAGCTGCAGAGGTACCACTGTGCATCCTGTTTCATAGCATATTAACATGTATTGTGCAAAATAAAAAAAAAATCATTTTTCAAGCCAATTTCTTCAAGATTTTAAAGATTGGTCTCACTGCTGCCTTTTGAATCTTTATTTCTGAGACCACCTCCCATCTTCCAGCTGCAGCTGCAGCACTGCTTGAGTTTGGTGCAGCTGGCACATGGGGGAGAGTTCTTGGGGGAAAGCTGTGACCCAGGAGAGGCAGGGAGGGAGAAGGCCGCATGACTCATGTTCCCAGCTGGACTGGCTCATCAAATCTGCTTCTGGCAGTTACCAGCAGACCAAGCACTGTTGGACCTTCAAAGTGAAGAGACCCAAGTGTTTTCCGTGGACAGGGTTTGGTCCCAGTCTCACTTCGTATGTTCAAATTTCGGTCCCAAGGGATTTAGTTCTATACCTCAAAACCATCTGTCATGATGAAAAGACTGGAATGAGACGGGACCTTCCCCGGGGCCACGAGGCAAGAAGGCTTTGAGAGGTTCTTCTGTGATGTAGATTCTCCCACCAACTACTATGTCAGCAAAGATAACTCACTTGGCTGCTGGCTTCATCTTCATCCATCGGAACAGGAGATTAATCTACGCCTCCACTTCCTTAAGCAGGGTATAGAGTAAGAAAGTACTGACCTCTCAGTAAACACTTCCCACGTGCCAGGTATTGTTATAAACACTTGGTCAGTACTGTACTGTCATTTGGCTCCCTCAGTCTATGGACAAGATTCCCAGACGACAGTGGGGAAACTGAGGCACAGCAAGGTTATAAAGCAAGAATATCATGGTGCCAAGTATCTCCATGGGCAGGAAGTAAGGCGATCAAAGAGCTTATTCTCATACTTATTACAGTAATATCTTTGTCTCTTTATCCCAAAAGCCACAAGCTTCGCTGAGACATTTCTAAGGACCAGGATATACAAACATTCAATTGAATACGTGCCCTTGCTCTGAAGAGATCTGAACAGACCCATCCATCTACGCATCACCAAGGTGAACTTCATGCTTGATGGCATAAGCAGCTCCCTATCAGCTGACAGCCTATGAGACTAGGTGAGGAAGCAGTATAGTGTGTGTGGAGCAGCTGTCTGGCTACCTTGGTGACAATGGAGACTGGCAATAATGTTCAGAGGCAAAGCAACTGAGAATGAGGGATCCTGACGGAGAGAGGCTATGTACCCACTGTTTCCCAAAGTACGTATGTATTTAGAAAAGCATCAGACTAAAACTGAGAGGTGTCTCGCGTCTTCATGCTCTCTCGGAGATCATCCCAATAGCCACGCTGCTCTTCTGAGGGCCAGTTCCCATCCTGTCTGGTTGTGCCTCCAATCAGCATTTGCATAATTTAAACCACAAAGCTGTCATTCTCTATTAACTGGGTGGGAGCTGGGACACATCTTGGATCTGTCAGCTTCATTTTCTCAGTGATTAAACATACTCTATTTTTTCCAAGTATTACCCTTTCCAATAAAGTCTTAGCCATTTCTTTTGAGCGGCTCATTTATCTTGGTAGAATGACATAGGAAAAAAAAAACTAAACCTTAAGCATTCCTTTAGGAGCATAGCCCCATCCATTTATGCACGGACAGGGATGACAGGAATCGAGTCAGGGAAGCCTTCAACTTACAGATATTAATAGAACGGCGGAGAGGAGTTAATCTTCTATTAGATTACAGTGGATAGGGAAACTGCCATCCAATTGCTAGCAGCTTTCTCTAATGCTAATCATCCGTGCAGCAGGGAGAAGCCTTAAACACATATTAGAAAGGTCTGCAGCCTCTAATGCCATTATAAACGCTGCCATCACAGGGGGTAGCTATTACTTGTAGTGCTGTGAGCAGAGGTACAGCTTCACAGGGTCACAGGAAAAAAAATCTAAATATGTCTGTTCACAAAGAGAGCTGAGTGTTTATTCGCTCCACGGGGAAAGCCCTAGTTATGGCAGGGAGAAATGAGATGACCTTAGTGGATGCTGAAGAGGACCATCCAGGAGGAACGGACGGATGTCATGTGTCTGAGGAGGACGCGCCGTTTCCCATGGGGTGTACCATTCGGGAAGTCCAACACGGACAGCATCAGGAGGAAATGGCAGACAAAGGCAAAGCAAAGAAGACTTTGATGTAATTATTTCTAGAAAATTAATGTTGAATGAGATTTTCTAAATGTGTTTTGAAGATAAGATTTTCAAATTGTCCATGTTACAAAAGGTAAAGAGGGACGTAAGAAGTGTCGCGGGTTAAGGATTCAGGTCAACCAAGAGAATTCTGTGACCTTGGGTTGGAGCCTTCTTAGGAGGGGAATCATGCTATACGGTGCATTTACGGATTAGACGAAAGCGTCCTGACCAAGTTAGATCTGGTGGCATGGCTATGTCACTGTGTTTACCTGGCAGAATGCCTGCTTATGAAATGTAGAGTCAGGTACCTGAAGGCAAAAGGCAAGAGATGTGGAATTTATTCTCAAATGGTTTAGAAATAATTAAATGTTAACACACCACAAATATCAGTGTGGGCAGGGTAAATACTGTGTGATTCTACCTACATGAGGTGTTTAAAATACCAAGACCCTTCGGTTTGGAGAGATCAGTGTTTTCCAGGGGGCTGGAGGAGGGGAGGCCGGGAGTTGCTATGTGTCTCTGTATACCTGCAGTGGGAAGTTTGGATGGTAGGTGATTTATACTTTAGTGAAGTTCTTTATAAAGTTAATATGAACAGGTTTAGGAGGAAAACCCAGTAGATATCTGCAGGTTATTGTATGGCGGCGGCTGAATATCTGTCGGCTGCTGCTTGGAAATGAAACAGCTGCGGCCTGCTTGTGGCACACGTGGAAAGGGGATGAACTGGTCATTGCATTAGTTTTTATAAACTCGGCATTTTTTCTGGCTCCTTTTTTTCCCATTGTCATTACAGACAGTCACTTTGGCAAACAATAGTTGGTTGGATGTTCCCCTTTCTCAGATTTGGGCTCAAAAGTTGTCAGCATGGCGAAGTGGCTAGAAAGAGCCAAATCTCACACCGGGAGACCTTCTGGGAGTGAGAGCTTCCACATGGCTTTGTTGGGTTGTGTAACATGAAGCTGGCAAAAAGCCCCGCGTCAGTTATGGTTATAAAGTCACAAACTCCACAGACAGAAGACAATGTTCAATTTTCTGCTTAGGCAAGAAGAAAAATGTAGCCACACCATCACCGAGCCATTCTTTTTCCTTCTAACATATAACAGCACAGCGGGACAATAAGTTAAAATAGAATTGATTTGCTATCGCATATGACAGCAGAAAGGTTTCCAAGGTGGAATGCCACACGATTTCAAGGGATCTTCATCAATCCACACTAGGTCAGTCATTAAACAGTAATCATTTTAAGGGAAGGTGCATATCTTTTTATAGCTGAGACAGGTTTTCACATGAAGATTGTAAATGTGTTAAGAACAAGCAGTGGGTAAATATGCTTCCTTTCATTTCTTGACTTTAGGACATTTACAGGCTACCTTCAGAGGGCATGGATTTGACACATGGCTCATTTTTGCATATTTCCTACCCCCAGTGAAATGTTTAGGGAGGTTCAGAAGAACATCGTCTATGCAAGTCTCTCCTCAGATTCACTGTCCACGGGATGTGTCACCGTTATGAAACACTCCTCACAGAGGTCCAAAACCTGCCCACTTGTTTCCTCTGAACAGATGGCTGCTCCCTGCGGGGACCCTGACTGGCAGTGCTGATGTATGACAGAGGACGTCACATGAAAATAAAGTAGAAGGGGGACTATCTGGGAAGGGTTTGGAAGAGGAAGGGGACAAGAGATGGCCATGGGTCGTGAGGGGGTGACTATAATAAAAACTCATTACATACATGCATGAAAATGTTATGATAAAGCCACTATATAGACATACCTAATATAGCCTAATAAAAATGATTAAAACTGTGATTGTCATTATAATCTATGAGATGTGATTTGGGACTGACAATTATACATGAGCGCATACAGTGCCTACTCTAGCACTCCCGGCTACCACTACTGGCCTTGAAGAACACCTATATAAACTCGGAAGTTAGCGTTGTGTAAAGATCCCCCTGGTACAGTTTTATTCTGAAATACTCTTAGTTCTGACTACATTCCCTGAAGCATGTCAGCAAAACTCACCAAGAGACAGCTGAAAGCCAGGCGGGGAAGAGGAGGCTCATGGCAGACCTGGAGGTCCACCAAGGACGGACAGGGGGTGTTTGAGGCCTGCTACATCTCACACTTGAAAGCAATCATGGTGAGTATGTGGTGTACGCTGGATGCGCAAAGATCCTGGAGGCGAGAGCTACGTTAAGATTGGAGTGCAATACTAAACATACATCATAAAATTTAGGTTTCCAACTAGTGGTTTTGGAAATGATCTCCAGGCTTCTAAGGATATGAAGATTCGGTATGCAGTATATCAGTAATATGCACAGACCTATTCTCGTGGTCCCACCAACATGTAAGTCACTTGGTTGTAGCGGGATAAGCATAGCGATGCCTGAAATCACACACTGGAGCCTCAGATGATGAGAGTGGCAAGTTCTCCAGTGAGTTCACCCCAGGTAAGATCCAGACCCCTTTGGATTATCTAATCTCCTTTCTCAGCATCTCCCAGCTGAGATTACAGAGACCGATGATGCAGTGATGTTCTGGGGGTCACCTGTCACATCCGATGTAGGGGCAGAGCAGAGCCAGGTTCTCCTATCTCAGGGACGGCTGGACTCATAGTCTACTACTTTCTGAGTCAGCCTTCCTGCTACATGCAAATAAAGACACCAAAGGACCACACAGGAGAATGGACAAGGTAGATCCTACCCAATATGCGTTCCTGCCAGGCTCTGAACGCCAGGCTTGTGGCGTCACAGACAATGAAACTGATGAAGTTAGCTGCGTGGGCTTGCTGAGGCTATGAAATTAATGCTCAATTGTCTTCTTTCATAATCCCCTTCAAACCATCACGCTCCTCTCCTAAATACGCATTGTTAAGGATCCCCCAAAGTAATTATTAACACTCGAGCCAGCCGGTGCTTGTAAATCATCTTACAAATACAAAGGAAGGTTCTGTAAATGTTTATTCTCATTAGTGAGACTAATTAGCCAATGGCTCCATGCAATATTCCCACACAAAGGTTTCTGGGTGATGCTCACCGTGCATGACAGGAAATGGCATGGAAACAGCGTGGTGTGTTGCTCCTCAACCCGGGACGCCTGGGAGGTGAGCTGAGGAAAATGCGTTTCTACTTTCCCAAACAGAGACAATAGAAAGGACCAGTTGGAGTCCTGCACTGTGTGGAGTCATTTTTTTCCGAGTCTCTGCTTTGTGGACTGCACGCTGCTATGATGTAAAGCACTTCTGTGTTCTTTAGGTCCTGAGAATAAAACTTAAAAGATGACTGGCTCTCCGAGGTGAGGTGCCTGGCTTGGGGTCAGCACAGATTACACAGGCTTGCTTGCCATATGCCTTGCATCAAAGGGACAAGAAGAGGGACATCCTTCTAGTGCTGCTCTTTAAGACTCCCACATACTTAGCTCCTGAAACTCAGATGTCTTCAACGTGACACTTTTGCTTGAGTGCAGCGCAGTCTGCATTAATTATGTTGGATCTTCTTTCTCTACTCCTGTGCTTGCCGCATCTAGGGCTCCTGAACTTGGGTGAGCTTCCTAGACAGCAAAGGTGACTATGCACATAGACTTAGCATCTGAGCTAACCAATCCTTAGTTTATACTCTATGTCCAGCCCCTTTCCTAGCATGTGTAGTATGGGACACTATGCCTCAGCCCCTGAAATTACCCCAAGGCCAGCTACCAGTAGCCTAGACCATCTTTATTGCTTAGAGCCCACTGATATTTTCATAATACCCATCTCCCTGATTTATATAGATTCCTATGAAAGCCTCAATAAAAACTTTTTTTTTTCCCAGAGCTGAGGACCGAACCCAGGGCCATGCATTTGCTAGGCAAGTGCTCTACCACTGAGCTAAATCCCTATCCCCCCCCCTTTTTTTTTGGATGGGCATGGGTATGAGCCACTGTATAATTGATGGGAATTGAACTCAGGACCTCTGGAAGATCAGACAGTGCTCTTAAACCCCTGAGCATTTCTCCAGCCCCAATAAAAACTCTTGACATGCACTTTCTCCTGATCAACCCTGGTGCTTCCCAAGTGTTCCATGGTAGTCCTGCTTCTAGAGATCTATATGATTTCATTTCTTCATGACAGGCATTTCCTTGTTTGCATGTCTCATGTACTACACAAAATTAAAACATGTCAGGCATGTTTTTCAAAATGGCTCAGTAGACAGGACTAGCAGTGCCATAGTATTTCTTTGGACACACCCCCAAATTCCCCTCTTTGGTTGTAAACTCCACTTTGCCAGGTCTGGCTATATGTTAATAGGCAATACCATCCACAACACTGCCAGTAGGCCCGAGATTTTAATGTTTTATCAGCTTAGGTATTTATTAAGTATTATTAAAGTGGATCTAGACTCAGGATTGGCTAGTTCAGGTGCCAAGGGTATGCTCATAGGCAAATTTACTCTTTAGGAACCAGCTTAACCCTGGGAAGGGCAAATCTGACCTGCTTCTCAAAATCATGCATATTTTTTAGTATAAATGTGGGGTGGGAGGGAAACATTTTGAAGGCCAAAGAACAACCTTGGATGTCATTCTCAAAAACAGCATCTATGTCTTTTGAAACAGGGTCTCTCTTTGGCCTGGAGCTTGCTAAGCAGGAGAGACTAGTTGGCCAATGACTCTCAGGAGTCCTTCTGTCTCTGCCTCTGCAGTGATGAACGCCACAGGTACCTGCCCTTCCAACCTGGTATTTTATGTGGCTGCTGGAGCTCGGACTCAGGTCCTCATGCTTGCAATGTGTGTGCTTGATAGACTGAGCTATCTGACCAGTCCCATTAGAACACTGTTGAGGATTTTAATGGCTTTATAAAGGATCTTGTGAGCTAATGAACAAGTGCAGACCAGGGAGGTGGGCTGCTCCTGACTGAGCCCTTAATGAACCCCATCACGGCCTCTGCCTCACCGCGCTGGAGGTGAGCGTGAGTATTTCTGTCTCTTCTCACTGTGACATCACACCTTCTCGCTGTTGGTTTGCAGTCATCGCTGCCATGTGGCAGGATGACTTTTAATAAAACCTGCTAATGGAATATGATAATTACATATGTAATTAGAAAAGATGGAGAACAGATGTGTGATAAGGATGACCACGGACAGGGACACCTCCAGAAAAGCACAGATTGGGCTTGAGTGGTATGTTGGCCTGGCTCTCCAATGAGAGCTGTCTCGTCAGTTTTAAATACTGTGCTCTCCTCCTGGGTAAGGGGGAGGACCTAGGCAAGGTGTGAACGAAAGCAGAGAAATGCTCTGTGAGCCACTAAGGCCTCAGGGTTTGGCCCAATGCCATCCAAAAACCAAACCAACACCCTAAAATCCAAAACAACAACAGTGAGAACAACAACAACAACTAAAAACCAACCCCTTACACAGCACTTGGCTAATGTCATGAACCAAGAGAGTAAAGGCATCATGTTTCTAAGCTTCTGAACCGGGATGGTTAACACTGCCAACCTGACAGGATCCAGGACCATCTAGAAGGCAGGTCTCTTGAGTATACCTGGGAGGGGTTGTCTAGATTAGGTTAACCCAGGTGAGAAGAGCACCCTGACTGGATGCACTGTGCCAGTTGCCTCAAGCTCTTGCCATCTTGACTTCATACGACAGACGGTATCCTGAGCCTCTGAGCTGAGATGAACCCTCCCCTCCATAAGCTGGTTGGGTATTTTAACACAGCAATCAGAAACCTCAGGACAAACTGTCCTGGAAGGAAACTATGTGCATGACGCAAGACCATTCCCTTAGGCCCTGCCAAAACTGACAGCCAAAGGCTATCCAAAGACACTTTGGAGAGGAGGCCCTAACCTCTACATCACCTGCTTACAGACTGGTAATGTTTGGGCTGAAGGAAAGAGGCTAAGAAGTTATTCTCTTTCCATGTTTCCCTGAAAAAAAATAGTTTTATAGTTTTTGTTGTTTTGTTTAGAGTGGTTTTATGGTTGCCAGGAGAGCTGGGGTAGGGGGTGGGAGTGCTAACTGAGCTCAGGGAGGCACTGTCATTAGCCTAAAATCTCCACTATACCTGAGAACTTTATCAGTTACCCTTATTATTTCTTGGGCACAGTGGTTAGGGACCAAACCTTAACACCCTCATGAGAAATGCCCTTCTTATCCACACTATGCTTCAGGTTTTTCTACTGTGGATTCACAAAGGCTATCACCCCTTCTGTCAGTTCAAAACAGGGAGTGGGGCAGGCAGATCTCTGGGAAATGGAAACACGGGAATGTGGGTGTCGTCACATGTGTAAGACATCCTTTGGGATTATACTTCCCTTGCGCCAACGTCACGCCTGCCGTCCTCTCCTCCTCTGTTCCTGAGTCTCGGCAGTCTTGCTAGGGAGGCTGGGTCCTCCCTAGGCGAAAGCACTCTGGATCCCGTGGTCTGTGGTCTGTGTTCTTGCGGTCTCCCTCCTTGCTTGCCCACCTCATCCACCTTCTTTGTAGAATTCTTTATCATTATAAACAATACACAGAGGGGCTGGAGAGATGGCTCAGTAGTGAAGACCACTGGCTACTCTTCCTCAGGACCCGGGTTTGTTTCCCAGCACTCACATGGTGGCTCATAACCATCTGTGACTCCAGATCAGAGGATACCCTGGCCTCCATGGGCTTTATATGCACATGGTGTGCAGACATACGTGCAGGTAAATCACCTATATTACATGAGAAAAAAAAATCTATAGAAGTGACCAACCAGTATAGCCCCCAGAAGCTGGGAGGACCAATGGGAGGACTAGTTCTGGATTTTGACAAAGTCCCTGGAACTCATAAAAGAATTCTGCAGTGGGGACTGGGGCTTTGGATTTTTTCATACAGTGAACCTAACTTACACATGGGAATCACATACCAGCTAGATTATTTTTGCCTTGGAGGTGGCTATTCTTGGTTGTCGAGTACATCTGGAATTAACTAAAAATCCAGGCAGCTGGGTATACCCGCGAGTGATTTTTAGTTAACTGGATCATTTTAAGAAGTAGGGAGACCTACCCTAAATCTATCCTACACATTCTGGTGGTCACCGTGTATAAAAGAGATGGAAGTAAGAAACTTCCACTCTTTGCTGCTCGCCCTCACTCTCGCTGGCAGGTCCATCCCTGCGCTGGCATTAAAGCCTACTTCTTGGGGATTCCAGTGTATACTGAAGACAGGCCAGGACACCCAGTGTATACTGAAGACCAGCTGGGACACCCAGCCTTGTGAATGACCACTGGATTCATGGACTTTCCATCAGTAGGCAGCCACTGTTTGATTAGCAGGACCACAGGCTGTAAGCCATTCTAATAAATCCCCCTTTCATATACACAGAATCCTTCTCTTAGTCTGCTCCTCTGGAGAGCGCTGACCAATGCTGCCTCTGGCAGGCATCTCCATCACTCGCTGTTGTTTCTCCTCTCTACCTTTACCCAAATCCATCTTCATTTATGCTCTCACAAGTTCTGTCCCTCTTTTTAACTATAAAAATGAAAACCTCTGTCAAATGAGAGGAAGCCAGCAGTCTAAAGTCACTAGTAAACAAGCTGGCACTGGCCCAGGGAGATCTCGTATCCGACATCTGTCTCAGTCACGAGGAAGTACATCTGAGCCACACACATCTGTCCCGGCAACCGCCGTGGGGACACAAATGAAACACCCTAAATTAAATTCCAGTGAGCTGCAAGTCTAATGAGCTTTATTAGCAGATGAGCACACGTTTAAGAAAAAAAAAGCTGCTGATGGCCTGATACTGTTCTGACCCCCTTCAGCGAGAGAGAAGACCTGTGAAATTAAGCCGCTAAGCAGACCTCCTGACTGGATCACACATCAGGGGAGCAGCCCTCCTGAGGAACCGGGCAGCTGATAAACATCTCTAGAGGATGGACCGCCATCTTGGGGGCTCACTCTTGCTGTTCTTCCACTGAGAGAGGAGGCTGTCGCTTTCACACCCTTCAGTCACTCAGACACACGCATTTAGGTCCTGTTGCCACAGTCATCCTGAACACACCCTTTGGGGCTGCTGCCTCTGGACCCTCAGCTTAACTGGCCACTAATGGCTCTAAGTCACTCGCTGCCTTGCCCCACCAGCTCTGGACACATGGTTTGCCTTGGCTTCAGCAGTGTGCCTCCTCTAAACCAGAAGAGGACTGGATAAGTACAAGGCTCTCGAAATGAAAACACCAGCTTATTCCTTTTCAGTGCTTTTCTTTTTTGGCAACCTAGTAACCTGGTATTAATATCTTAATATTTATATACTACTTCCTGGTGAGCCTCTGTTACTGTATGGCGTTTTTACCCAGGGAGGCTTGGCATCTTACATTCTGGAAATTCACACACACAGAAACACGATTCCTTTATGCACAAATATAATTCCTCACGAGGGCTCTAAGCACCCTGCCTCCTGGGTATAATTCCTAATTAAATGATGCAATGCTTATTTTACTTTTAACGAAGTCAACAATGCAAGGGCTTTGGGGGTAGGTACTCTGCCATTTAAATCCTGACCCAACTGCTTTGCCAGTTTTCATTTTTTTTTATTACTATAGCTTAGTTTCTTTTTAAAAAGTATCTTTAACATTTTAACATTCTCTTTGAAATATAAAACAATAACTAAGAGAAAAGAAAGAAAAAGAGGAATTTTGTTAATCTTTGAAATGAAAATTATATGTGGACAAACACATTAGCCATTCTAAGAAGAGCAAGAATGAAGAGATAATGAGAATTTGGGGAATGGGTCAACTTGGACAAGAGTCTTTGGCAGTCTTTCAATTCCAAGCTTTTCTAGATCTTTTATTTTACTTCAGGAGATTCCACTGCACACACAGTATGCTGGCCTCTGTTATGATATGCTGTTTTTACCCAGGGAGCCTTGGTGAACCCACCCCATATGGCTTTACTCTCAGCTGCCGATCTGAGGTGCTGGCCTGTAATGACTTTGTCCTATGTGACAGATGAGGCAAGTTGCATGTCACCCAGCGGCCCAGCAGCCTGTGGTGACCCTGCTTTTCTACATGGGGGCAGAAGGAACCTGTATGTAGCGACTGGGATGTCCTGGAGCCAAGGCTTAGTTATGCAAGAGAATCTTTTAGGGACAAATCATGCTCACTTCTGCTCTCCACCTGAAAAGGGGAGGAGGGGAACTTCTAGATCACAGGAATACAGATGCTGACATTGGGCACGGTGGCTCACAGAAATCCTTTAGGATGTCACTTCATTTCATGCTCACTGCTTTCTAGGTTGATGCAAGAGTTATCTCCATCTCTGCGTACAAATAAGGAAACTCGGAGCCAAGCAGCTACCTAGCTGGCCAATGGTCACACGACGAAACAGAATCGGACATAGCCTGATGAGAAGCACGGACTATGGTCTACTCATCAACTCAAACTAGCTCAACTGTGAATCAGCCATCTCTGTCAAAGGCAATGGGCTCGCTGGCTGTGTCCAGGACATCACTGTCTTTGTAGTGGCCATTTAATAGATTAAAGCATTTATGTTTTAATTAGTCTCTATCAATGATATTAGAAGTTTACAAAATAAGGCAAGCAATAAAAATACATCTCCCTGTTACTTGGAGTGAAATTGATTCTATACTTCTACAGATAAGAGAATTATCACAGGAAGGCAATCTCCCATTTCCACAAACAATCCTCATAGTGGTATTTAAATTAAATTGCCTGGAGATAATCATATTTGAAGATTAGTAGAGAGAACTTCTTGAGGTGAGCCATCACAGGGGGCGATGCCTGTGACATGCAGCCATGGATTTTTGTATCTTACAATCTTCCTTGGCTTCAATTTGCTATTTTTTAAAAAGCAAAGTAACTAATATAAAATGGCTCGGGTTTTGTTTTTGTTTTTGTTATCACGCCATCCCAATGAGACATTGAAAGAATTTTAGAGTAATGTTGCCATCCACTCCCAACAGCTCTGAGGAACATTTTTATCAGACAATAAAGCTTTCTTCTTTATGTTCAAGGCTATTCCTTTTTTTTTTCTGTCAGAAGATACTGTTTGTATAAAGAGAAGTACAAATGCTTATTCTCCAACAAGCAATTCTAGTAAATTAAATTCATTCAATACACATAAGGCATAGAGGACCAAGCACTTCAATGAGTGGGAAGTTAATATTCAAACACAATACATTTGAGACCTTCTGCATACTGCTCAGGTCTATCTTTGGCAAAAGATGGCAGTATTCCAGCCTGCAGCTTCTCTCCCAGCGTGTGGAATCTGATTTCCACATCACCAGCTGTCATTGGAAGTGGTTCTAAAATTCACACAGACCATCTTGTAACTTTTCTCCTTAGAAGCTGACAGTCCCTGCTTCTAATCTGAAGCAGACCAGATATTGCTAATAAGACTAGTCTTCGGTAACCCAAAAACTCCTCTACATAAAACCCAGGCACATTCAACTCCTGTAAGTGCAGAAAGAGGAGGTGGATGAAGGTTGGACCTAGGATGCTCACGCTGTTGAGTTAGCTGGCAGAATCATTCCACTGCCAACTCAGGAGCTAAAAATAAAAGAGTCCTAATTTGTTAGGTGCTTAAAAATTGGCTCTGACTAAACCCAGGAAGTTGGTGAGATGAATCCTTAAGATCTATTCCAGTTCCAAGCGAATGTGTACTGTGTTCATCTTTGGCCTGAACTCTGCATCTAATCCAGCGCTGGCTGGTATCCAATCTTGTTCACTTAATAGTCAACATTTGTCAAGGACTCCCCATGTACTGAGCCCTGCGTTAGGCATGTGTTAGGGACAGACACAAAGAAGGCTTCTGCCTTTGAGGAATGTGGAGAAGTATTAGAGTCAAAGGGAGAAGTCTGAAGGCAGGCACAAGTGACTCTGTGTCTCCATGTATGGGTCTCATTGCTGAAGATGGTGGCAGGCTAGATGCTCTGATGAATGCAGATGGTTTATATGTAAACTCAACCGTGTGCTAACATTTTCTGAAAGGTGCCCACTGGTAAACTGACTCTTCTCTGTGCCTTAGAAAAAGCAGCAGAGTACAAGGTTGAATTACACAAGGTCCTGTTTCCTGTTGTTCTTAAAAAACAAAACACTCATCACCATTTGTGGTGTATGATACTCTTTTTTTTTTCTTAATTTACTTATATATTTATTTTGTGTGAGTACATTGCTGCCTTTAGACATACCAGAAGAGGGCATTAGATCCTATTATAGATGGTTGTGACCCACCATGTGGTTGCTGGGACAAAACTCAGGACCTCTGGAAGAGCAGTCAGTGCTTTTAACGGCTGAGCCATCTTTCCAGCCCTGGTGTATGATACTCTTACCAAGGTGTCAAAGATCCCATGGATTATTCCTGGCTATAGGAAGTGAATCAGGCTATTGATAGCAGTTAATAGGACCAGATTTGAGACATAGAGTCAGCGTATCACATGGAGTCACTTGAAGTAAGAAAAAGAGTATAGGAACTGGCACTGGAAGCCAAGCACTGCCCATCCCAAGCTCAGAGCTCCTGCAAAACTCTTGATTGAATTCAAGGTGGGAACAGAATTCCACAGCGGGGGAGCTGCAGAAGAGAATGAGGAGGCCTTGGCACTTTAAAGTGTGGGGACAGAGGAGGACAGACAGTCCCTAGGGCTCCCGAGGAGCCAGGCTAAAAAGCCAAACCCTACAGCCCATTGCCAGTTGCAGAGCGTTCTAGAGGTGGCTTGGTCCTGCATGTCATGTTTTTAAGCACTGGTCTTCTGAGTTCCACTGTTAAATTTCTCTTATGCCGACAATCAGTGCCAAAGCAAGGAACAAACAAGAGTTGGGTGTGGTGAGAAAAAAGGAAAGCTTTGAACCCAACCGGACCAGGATGATGAATCTACCGAGGCCTGAGCGAGAAGGACCTTACCCTGGGTTAGGGTTGAAACCACAAAGCTGTAGGTAGCTTACTGAGGCCTTCGTTTGAAGATGAAAATACTAAGAACATATTTATTTGTATTTATGTATAGAAGTGTGCCAGCTTGTCTGTCTGGGGATCATGTTCATGCAGGTGCCTATGGAGGTCAGGAGGTCAGAAGAGGGTGATAGAACCCTGGGAGTGGGAGTTAGAGGTGGTTAACACCCATTTGGTGCTGGGAACTAAATGGGCCCTCTGCAAGCACTGAGCCAGCTCTCCAGCTTCAAGAACCCATTGCTACTGTCCTCCATCTCATAAAAGACACCTCACAGGCCACATGTAACCTAACCACACTTCCCTTTGTGGGCTTAGCGAATCTCAGCTCACCCTTCAAAAGCCCCCCATGTCATCAAAGTACCCATCAAGATACGAATTCATGATCTTCATCTGAAAGGTACTTACCATAGATTTCTGTTGTCACTGGGGTAGGGGTAGGGTTGGGGTTCAGATAGTCAGGGTGGGAGGCTACTGCAGAGCTCACTCTGCCAAACACCCCCACAGGGGTGACTTATCTCGGGATTGTTTCTAAGCTTGCTGGGGTAGGGGCAGGGTGGGGTGATCTAAGTCATAGCTGGTCAAGAATCCTGAGCTGAGAAAGCATATGCTGACAGGCAAGGAGCTGAAGCTGTTCCAGATAAGGTGAGGAGCCCAATTTTGAGTGGCAGCGGAAATGAACTTGATGGCTTCATTGGGGACACAGATACTGAGGCACAACACACACTGAAAGCTCTCCATGGATAAACCTTTCAGTGTTCTCTTGGTCAAAGCTCATGGGAATCCACAGTTCCACACGGCTGCAGCTTTACATAAAAGTTTCAGCGATGGGGTAATTTAAACTTTGTTTCCCATGGGTAGTTCCATTTACAAGTGTTTTTAAAAGGGTGCTAGAAGGAAAACATTCCACTGCTTGTTTTGATTGATAGTTCTAATGGCTATGAACATTTTCAGTATCGGCACCCCAGTGTCACACATGGCTCAATTGAAAAAACAAAAACAAAAAACCCCTCACAGCTCTCAAGTCTCTTCTCATAAACCATCACACAGAGAAGGGACATATCACTCAGCTGTTACTGTGCAAGCAGCTGGCATTAGTGCAGTGTGGGCTCCGTTTCCAGCTCTAAGCATTCTAGCTGGGGTCACCCAGCAATTCTGCTTGTGATGACATGGTTTCTTATTTGCATGAGATTGCCAGGTCCTTCTTCGTGTCCCACTGTAGCTGAGGTACAGTGCTGGGGTGTCACGCTTTTCTGTCACCTTTGTTCCTATCTACTGTGAGTTCAGGGTTCAAAGGGCGTGAGTAGTGAGGGAATCCTATGGCATTTTCCTTTGCGTTGAATAAGTGCTACATGTTGCTTCTACCTTTGTGTTGCTGTTGTTACTTTATGTCAAGGCTGCTTCTGAAAGGTTTCATCTTATCCCAAGCATCAAAGAAGCAATTTAGTTTGTTTCCACCAAGAGATAACCAATCGGTTGACAGGCAGCCATCTTAATGTGCTCTTCCATATTTACCGTGTCTGAAATGTCACCTCCCTGCCTATTACACCTTGGATCTTAGATTGCTCCCAAAGGCCCAAGTGTTAATGACCTATTCTTCGGGGTGAGTACAGGGACATGGTAGAATTTGAGTGGATGGAGCTTAGTGGGAGGAAGTTAGCTCCCTGGTGGTGTGTCCTTGAAGAATATTCTAGAGCCCAGACCTTTTCTTGTTTCTCTCTTTGCTTTTTAACTGCTATGAAGTAAGCAGCTTTGTCCATTGGACTTTCCTCGCCATGATGTTCTGCCTCTCCACAGGTCTAGAGCAGTGAAGCCAACCGAACATGGCTGAAAACCTTTGGGCTGAGTCTCTCGTCCTTATGACTTGACTAGCTCAGTGTGTTAGTTACTGTTCTATTGCTGTGAAGAGATAGCAGGATAAAAGCAGCCCTTATAAAGAAAGCATGTGGGGCTGGAGAGATGGCTCAGCGGTTAAGAGCACTGACTGCTCTTCCAAAGGTCCTGTGTTCAAATCCCAGCAACCACATGGTGGCTTACAACCATCTGTAATGAGATCTGACACCCTCTTCTGGTGCGTCTGAAGACATCTACAGTATACTTACATAAAATAGTAAATAAATAAATCTTTGGGCCGGAGTGAGGGTGTGTGTGGAGTGAGCCAGGCCTAGAGCAAGCAGAGGTCCTGAGTTCAATTCCTAGCAACATGAAGGCTCACAACCATCTGTACAGCTACAGTGTATTCATATACATAAAATAAATAAGTAAATTGCTTAAAATTTTAGAGGGTTAGTCCAGGATCATTATGGTGGGGAACAGACAGACGGGCATGGCACTGGAGCTGAGAGTAGGGCTTTTAGATTATCAAAGTACATTCCCAGTGACACACCTCCTCCACCAAAAAACCAGCACCTCCTCCAATAAGACCACATCTCCTCTAACAGGCCAGACCTCCTCCAACAAGGCTATACCTCTTCCAATAAGACCATACTCCCTCTAACAGGCCACATGTCCTCCAACAAGGCCACACCTCCTGATCCTTCTAATCCTTCTCAGAGAGTTTCACTCCCTGATCACAGAGCATTCAAATGGGAGCCAACCTCATTCAAACCATCACACTCTGGTATTTTTGTCATAGTAACAACATGTTTCTCCACCCCATCTCCTATCTTCTCCATAGGCCTCTGTTCCCCTTTTAGTGACAATCACTGATCTCCATGTTTCTTGTTAACTTTCTCTACTGTCTACTATTCCCATGGGCAGCCTACTCAGGAAAGGACCTGGTGTCTATTTCACTGCTGTGCCTGGAACAAAAGAGTGTTCATCATTTGTGGAGAAGTGAGTTTTAGTGTGGGGTCACAGTGCACTTGTGGAGGGCAGATGTCAATTTGCAGGGTCACTTCTCTCTCTCTCCACTGTGTGTGTCCTAGGGCTTGAGCTTAGGTCTTCAAGGTCTGGCAGTAACTTCCTTCACTCAGAATCATGTCACTGGCTCTGTGAACATTCTACCGCATAAAAATACTCAGTAGTTTATACAGGGATTAGGGAAGTTAATACAAGTTAATCATTTAACACAGGAAGAGACAGGTGCCCTATGTGTATAGTGTGGAGATATGTGTGTGTGTGTGTATATATATATATATATATATATATGTGTGTATATATATATGTATGTATATATAAATATACATCCTCCTCTAGGGATGGAGGTAGAATGTGGTGTGTTTCAAGTTCATTTTCTCTAACAAGAGGGCATAGCTCGTGCTCATGGGGAATGGGACTGGGTCAGATGCATGTGTTGATAGGGTATACTGAGGCCTGGGATCATTGCAAAGCTGGTTCTTGACTCTCTCCATCACCAACATTCAAGGATGCTCAAGTCTATTACATGAGATGCAATACAATTTGCATACAATTCATGAATATCCTCATGCTTTATATCACCTGGGTTAGTTATAATACTGAATATAGTGTAAATAGTTGCTATCCTACACTCTTTCAGAAACAATAAGAAAAACGTCTGTACACAGTACAGCTGCTAAGTTTTCTAGAAGTACTCTTTTTTTATTAGATATTTTCTTTATTTACATGTAAATTTCTCCCTTCCCAGTTTCCCCTCTAAAAAACAAAGAAACAAACAAAAACAACAACCCCCCCCCCCAGCTGCCTCCCCACTCCCTATGCCTGCCACCCCACCCTCTCCTGCTTATAGGCCCTGGCATTCCCCCTTCACAGGGCTGAGGTCCTCTCCTCCCATTGATGATCGAATTTGCAATCCTCCACTATACACACGCTGCCAGAACAATCAGTCCCACCATGTGCAGACCTTGGTTGGTGGTTGAGACTTCTAGAAGTACTCTTAATCTGTGGTTGACTAAATCCCCTGGTAAGAAATTTGTGGATAGTCATAGAAGGCAGACTATAGTTCGCAAACATTTTCTCCCTAAGAAACCTTGATGTCTTCACCTCTGGGCATAGATGACACTAAAATGTTTATTTTTTTAATAATCAGGCAAGCCACATCAAGTTTAATCTGATTTCTTTGGGTATAAATCTCCCTCTTACCTCCTGGTTCTACCGATGTCACAGAGTTCTACTTAACTAAGGGTATTAGAATAGAGATGATCTGTTGTAGCACAATTATAGAAGGACCAGGAAGGATCTGTTTAGGGTGGGGAAGGTTCAGAGTCCCTGAACCATTGTGAATCACGTGTGAGTGTGAAGGACATAGGTGCCAACCTAAGCTGCTGAGTAAGGTTTAAAAATGAATATGGGGACAGGTAGTCAATGTTGTTTCCTACTAAGGATTTCAGAAATGGCCACCTTCCCTCCGGGGGCTTGAGTAAAATGTAACTAAAATTGCTGTTATTGTGGAGTCTGTGGGCCTAAGCCCTCATCTTAGGCCCAGCCAAGGCTCCTTGGGAACGCTGGTAGGGACATTAAACACACTTTTGACTTTCACAGCATGGCAGCAGAACTCTCCATTCAACTTTCTTGAGTATGCTTGCTCTAAAAGCAAAGTGATTATCCATGTCCAACAAGGTTAAACAAATTATTGACCTGTATATTTTGATTTCGAATGTGCTTGGCTGAATGCTCTGAATGAAAGCCTAAACTAGATTCTTGAAGTTTTATTTCACTCAAGGGCAAAATTTACAACTAAACCATCTCTAACAAACATCTGTTTCTTTTAGGTAGGGGCATGTGTGGGATGGGGGCAGTTGCTTTGAAGCCTAGTCCACATACCCTCTCTATGGCATTCATTTTACTGTCACGAATTATGTCATAATTTCCCCACTCCCCCTCTTCACAGATGATCAGCGGCTCCATACAAAGGCGCCAAGGAAAATATTCTGACAAACAAAACAAGCTAGCTGGAAGTGATTCTATTAACCTCCGTGGCAACTTCCAGAGGACAGGGACCCAGTCAGATCTCATTTGTCAATAGCTCGTTCAGGGAGCAAACACACACACATTATTGTGTCACAAAGCTGGCTACTCCAGAGTGCCTTGTTTACAGAGTCCTTATTGGGTTAATGGCATCACAAGGTCACTCATATTGCTGGATAGAGTCGGCTTTGACTCTTTCTGAATGGGGCTTCGTGAGGAGGAATTTTTGGAGGGAATGATTTACTCACCCCATATAAATGATTGGAGTGGTGAATTATTTTAATTTATTTTACTCCTTTTTTATTAGATATTTTCTTTATTTACATTCCAAATGATATCTCCTCTCCTGGTTACCCCTCCGAAAATATATGAAAAACAAAACCAAAACCAAAAAACAAACCCTGTTTCTTCCCCCCTTCCCCTGCTCACCAACACACTCTCTCTCCATTCCTGGCCCTGGCATTCCCCTACACTGGGGCACAGAACCTTCACAAAGCCAAGGGCCTTTCCTCCCATTGATGACTGACTGGACCATCCTCTGCTACATATACAGCTGGAGCCATGAGTCCCACCATGTGTGATCTTTGGTTGGTGGTTTAGTCCCTTGGAGCTCTGAGGGTACTAGTTAGTTCATATTGTTGTTCCTCCTAAGGAGCTTCAAACCCTTCAGCTCCTTGGGTCCTTTCTCTAGCTCCTTCATTGGGGACCCTGTACTCAGTCCAATGGATGGTTGTGAGTCTCTACTTCTGTATTAGTCGGGCACTGTCAGAGCCTCTCAGGAGACAGTTATATCAGGCTCCTGTCATCCAGCACTTGCTGGCATCCACAATAGTGTCTGGGTTTGATGATTGAATATGGAAAGGATTCCCAGGTGGAGCAGTCTCTGGATTGGAGTGGTGAATTATTAAAAAAAAAAATTATGGGCCTTCTGATCAGCCACCTGCAATTCCAGAAGCAGCCACAAGGAGACTAACCTGCTTAAATGTCTGATTGCTCTCCTTGTTTTTAACTAAAGAGGAACATAGCGTTCAGCTGTTGAACGAGACATACGATACTAAAGGGTGGGATTAGCCACATGCCAGTCTGAGGAAGACACTGGATCAGAGAAAGAAACAAAAGATATGAAAAAAAAATAGGATCCGACTCCTAATAGATCTGGGGGCAGTAGCTACCTGTACCATCACTGGGTGCACAGGCAAGTTCAGGGCCACAGGGTCCCAGAGAGCTCACCACAGCTACTTTGCTGTAACCTGAAGTCTCACCCATAAACGTGGGAAAGCTGCACGTGGCAGTCAGATATGACCTCGGCATCTTTGCTGTGCTTCTCGTGGAACGTACTTCCGTATTCATAAAGTCTCATTGGGGCAGGAGGAGTTCACGCATGTGCATGTGTGAGTGATGCATGTGTGCACGTGTCCATGCTCAGCTTTTTACATGAGTGTTGGGGACTGGAACTCAAGTCATGGACATGGACAATGTAGGAATGGGTGCTATCACATAGGAAGCTAGTTTGAGGGAGAGGACAATTATACTGGTTTCTTCTGACCCCTTGACATCATCTTTTCTATTCATTAACTAATTAGGTTCTGGGACATGTGGACTACTACAGAGCAGGAGAAGTGGTAAGTAACTGTCGAGACAGGTAGGGGAGGAGCTCTAGAGGAGCCTAGGACTACTGGATGTGGTAGGGGCTACTCAGGACCCCCTGCTGCCTCTCTGGCCACTAGCAGGTAACAGAGGAGACGGAATGGGAGGCTGAGAAAGAAACTCAGTTCCAGCTTTTGAACACCACACTACTTTCCATAGTCCACTGGTCCGAACAGTACCATTTGAATGACCTGCAACTGAGCCACCTAGAACAGGAGCCAGCAGGCACATGTGTCTGCGAGCTTGGCGTCCAGCTGGTCCACGTGGGCTGACTGGGGACACCACATAGGCATTTTTTTGTCCTGTGCAGTTTGATCCCCAGAGGCTGCTGCTGAGGTTTTTAGTCATCTTCTCCTGGCTCCTGAGATGGTACCAAATTTATGGCGGATGAACTGGAGTCCTCAAAGGTACAGAAGCATGGCTTGGCATGGCCCATAACTTTATCTTTGTGTATCTTGGGAAGCTATAGCATCTCATTGAAATGGTTCTAAGCCCTGAAGGCAGGAGAAGCACGCTCATCTGCAATGACCCCAGAGCAGGGCTTGAAGGATGCGTCGGTTTTTGAAAGAGTTCCCTGACTCTGCTCCTTGCGTGTTTCATTTTCAAAAAGCAGACTGCAGGGGAAAGCTGACGGTCATGTGAGCTTTCTGGTTGCCCGGATTCTGTGGAGGGGCGGGGGGGGG
>NW_022196906.1:97213249-97314513 GCF_008632895.1 Mastomys coucha
GGGGGAATTTTCCTGTAATTAAACTGTAAGAACTAATTGTAATTAAATTGCACTGTCTACGAGAAATCTGTCACTTCTCAGAATTCGCTGTGAGGACGAAGCTCCAGTGTGGGTGTAATTAAGACCTGAGCTGTGGAGGTCTTCAGGGTCCTGTGCAGGTGGGAATGGGTGGGCGTTGATTTCCTACACTCTTTGTGTGTCCCCCCCCCCAGCACAGGTGGGTCGGGGCGATCTCCAACCCCCCTGCAAAGATGCCGGGTTGTTAATCTAAGAAGGAGAGCATCTCATTAAACCTTTCATTTAATTGCTTATGTCGTGTGGCATATAAGCACAGCATCTTACTCTTTGAAAAAATCCCGCTACCTTTTAAAATTGCACAAATGATTATATTTTGTTAAGCCCTAATAGAACTAGAAAGGGCTGAAATTCTCTTTTACTTTCTGCAAGCCTCAGTCACTCAGCTGCCACTACTGCTCCCTTTTCAGACCCCTCTCTTGGCCTTTCTCATTCATGTCTCTTTTTTGGAAACTGCTCTGTGTTAACATGGATCCATCCAGTCGAGCCTTCTAATTGCTGTGTAGAATGCCTTTGACTCTGTAGCCGTTTTATTTGGCCATTTCTCCCACTTTTCATTATTAAAAACAATACTGCAATATACCTGCTGTGGGTTAAACCAGAGATATCCCTCCTGGGCTCTTGTCTTGAACACCAAGACTCCACAGCCTGTGATGAAGAAAACAAACAGAAGTGCACAGGATGCAGGGCCCGTCACTAATCAACACAGGGAAGTAACACACGGAGCAGAAACTCACTCTTTACAAAAGACTGTGCAAAGTAATATGCGAGGCAAACCACACAGGCACCCGCTTTTCACCCTGTGATTTTTGCTACCCGCTTTCATATCACTGTCTTAGGGTCTTACCTGTGAGCCTCCCTGTTCCCTTCAAAAAGGCAGCATCCTTCTCCCCTGCTCCTGCCACTCTCGAGGACAGGCCCTCCCCCTGGCTGCGGTGAGCAGCTCCACTCCAAGCCTTTCCGGGATCTAAGCACCAATTTCAAACGGCTTCCCCCATGTTACATTAAACAGAAAACACTTCCACAACCCTAACACTAGCCCTGGGTTTAATACTACTTATATATTAGCCTAAGGGTCAAGCGGTACTTGACCAGCGGAGGTAGCACTGTTTCTAGTCTGCACGACCCTACATGCTAGGTTGACTTTACAGTTTATTTTTAATATTTGCAATCAATCATGCTGTTGCTGATGTTTGTCTGAAACATGGCCACAGGCTCGGTACCCAAAAGTACCTACTGGTAAAGTCACTCTGTCCTAGGTGGCCGCCAGCGGACACGCATGTGCTAAGTGCTTAATGCTTAATGTCTACAAGGCACTGCAGTGGAAGGCTTCATCGGTTCCCGTAAGTCAACAGATACTTTAGCGGGCCTAGACTGCTCTAAGTGCTGGAAGCGTAGGTACCAGCCTCTTCCTCAGCTCCTCCCTTGGACTCTCAGACGGAGCCTACTGCAAAGCCAAGCAGGAGCAGGCAACTGACAAGTAGAAGCTGTTGTCTTACAGAAGGATGGAGGGTCACGCAGGGTCATTCTGGCAGCTAAGGGTGACGGACAGACTGCCAGTTCCTTCTTGCGGCTGACCTGGGGTTGAGTTCTATACTGATTCTCTTAAGACCACTGAGCTCTTATGACGGACAGCGTGGTTTTCACGCCAACCCAGACTCTAGGACTACCAGGGATGCCCAAATGCCCTGCTGTTACCCACGTGCAGATGCAGATGGTACATTTCCCCCCAAGTGCTCAGACCTCTGTGCTGGGCCAAGAAGCTGGGTTAGGGCACCAGAGGCAGGCAAGGCACAGACTATACCCTGAAGAGACCTCACCTGGAACAGTCACACTCCATCCACCACTGCGAGGCCCCTGCGTGGAGTAGGTGGCTGGGCCTCTCAGAGGTATTGCTTTAGGAATCAAGTCGGGGTGAGCTGCTTTAGCTCAGAACTTCACAAACTTCAGAGCTGTCCTACTCACTTAGGAAGGAGGTTCAAACACAGACTGATTCCAGGCTGGAGTGAGGTCAATGCTTAACTACCCTGAGTCCAGGGACTCTGATTAGATGGTCTAACTACCCACAGCTTACCTACAGCCTTCTATTTTGTTCAGTCCACCGACTGGGTGAAGCATCGGGGCTCCCATTTCACAAATAAGCCAGCAGGTTTGGAGAGGCGTTTTCATCCCAGGCTTCTGATCTGAGTCCCACATCATTACAGCTCATTCACCGCCCCAGACGATTTCTCTCACGACTTTTACTTCCCATGTCTTTCGAGGTCATTCATTTTAAGGTCAGAGTCCCATGCTTCATTTCATCCTTTGCAAACCTTTAAGCGGATAACCTGACCTTTCTTCTTGTGCTGTGTGGTGGCTGGGGAAGAAAATGATTTTTCCAAAGCACACTACAAAGAGCTTGCCGTGATGTGGTCCAAAGTGATTATGCCCACTGGGAAGCCAATCCTGCTTAGGAACACTGCTCCGAGTCCTTAGATGGTCAGGCTTTGTTCGGCGGGGAGGGGAGGGCACATTGAGATCAGAGGGTTTCGGAAAGGGCAGAGCCTGAGCCTCAGTTCAGTATATTTGGTTCCTGTGCCCAGTAAAAACAAAGGACCCTTGGGCCGGCAAGCTGTAGTGTAGTGTTTCCATGGAAACACAAATACTTTTGATTTGGGGGACTACGGCCTTAGTGGCCTATCAGGAAGGTGAGGTGGCAGCACCCCGTGTTCACAATGACGGAAGTGGGGCTTGGCTGGAAGACTCTTATGTAGAACCGCTCACTAAACCCCATACCCTGAAAATGAGGCAGGAAAGCCTGAGCGTGAGAAGCTTACAGGCACCTCAGGTCCTCGTCTCGCTTGGGGAGGCCACATGGGTCCTCCTGTTCCTTATGGCTGTCCCTCTGGGACATCTGGTTTGGGATGCTGTCTGGCCACTGTTCTTTATTTTTCTTTTTTAAATTAAAATTTTCTTCCAGAAAAAGTTGAAATAACTTCTGTGCCCCTTTCACACATTTATGAACAGATAACTTTGCCCCATCTATGTGTACATGTGTGGGATGGCTTTTTTTTTCCTGAAGCATTATGATTATAAAGGTAACCTTTCACACTGAAGTTGGCAAAATCAGCATTTTTTATACTGCCACACAGTACAAAGATGGTGGGGAATTTTGTTGTTTTTCGAGAGAGTTCCTCCGTGTCCCCTGGCTGTCCTGGAACTCATTCTGTAGACCAGGCTGGCCTTGAACTCAAAGATTTATCTGTCTCTGTCTCCCAAGTGCTGGGACTAAGGACATGTACCACCATGCTCAGAAAGATTGACGAGCACAGCATTTCCAATCTCTGGAACATTCTCTATTCCAATTCCACCAGCTGCGTCTGTAATAGGCATTCCAGAAACTTATTCCCTGAGCCGGGGTTCAAGGCCAGCATGGTGCCCGGGCTTGCTATGCCCTCTTAATCTCCTGTAATCTGGGGTGGTTGCCAGGCTTCTGCTGGGCCAGCACCTCACAAACCACTGAAGCATACAGGTCGTCACAGAAGTCTTTGGGCTCCTGTGGAATGAGTAGCCACACTGCTGTTACCTTCTTAGACTGTCACACGAGGCCAGCTTCTGCTGACACTGAGATGTGCTGTGTCTGAGTACAGCAGGGGATGCTGGGAAGGCTGCAGCTTAGAGCAGCTGAAGCCCGCTACAGATGTAGGCTCATCTGGATGGGCCAGATGGTTTAGAATAGAGCAGTTCCTCTAGGTACCTCTTAATTTCTGAGTCATTTGGAGAAGGAGCTGTGCTGTTAACAAACACACAGCACTTCCAACCCTCATCTGTGAAAACTGATATCACCACCGGCTTACACTCATTGGCTGCCTTTCTGGAATCCTTGGTGAGGTTCCGAAGCTTCCAGATCGGAGGCTGTGTGACTAAGATTAGTGGCTCATGACTTGACAACAATTCTTATGGGCTTTTAGGGCGGTGGAGGATGCCAGCCTTGGTTCATTAAAGTGACCCTCTGCAGTGACCCACCCTATGTGAAGACTGCAGATGCCACAGGCAGGCTGAATTCCCTGTCTTTACTGTGTGGGTTCTGGATTCAAAGAATCTAGGTTTCCCTTCTCCTTCACCACCAAGGCTGCTCTGCGCCATCCTGAGTAGACCTGATGTAGAATGAAAGCAAAGACCTTCCTTCCATTTCTCCTCTGTGAGCCCTGCAGGAGCCATGTCCTACTAGCTGAACAGCTTTTGACATGGAAAGAGTCACCCAAGCGAGCCTGTCAAGGACAACCAGGCAGAGCTGAATGTTTGGTTACTTTACCCAACGTCATACTTGAATGGGACAAACTAATACTACCTTTCTATTTCTAGTGAACTGGCATTCCGTGTCTTAGCTGGTCCCTTGGATCACCCTTCCCCTGCTGTGACTGCTCGGGTTCAAAATAAGGGAGAAATAAGGCTCAGTGTCACGCCCACCATGAGCTGAAGTACAATTGCACTGTTGTATCGTTAGGCCAATTTCTGCTTAAATACCTCATTATACCCCAAAGCTGAGCCCATACAGCATTCATGGTACAGACCCTGCAATGCTTCATTTGTAATTTTTAAAAGGCAAACTTCTTCAAACCAAAACAAGAGCAAAACAAAACGGTGTGAGTTTTCTGTAGCTCATTAGGCTGCGGCAGCCAGCCTATGTGGTGTTATTTATTACTTCTATTTACCTCACTCAGTCTATATTGTCATACTTCTTGCTATAAAAATATTTACTTGTTTGATCATAAGAGTGCTGCTCCAGAACCTGCCCCATGGGGGTGGGGGCTCACATAATCTATAAATACTGCATTTGTTTTTCAAATATGAAAAGTTTTGAATTATGCATCTGATTTTGTGAGTTTCAAATAAGGGATCATGGAAAGAAAAAATATAATACCCAGAAATCAAATTATGATTCTCCTGGCCAGTAGGTTACTGTCAGCTGCAAATGGGCTGTGAAGTTCCTGAAGATCAGCTATTGGCTAAGGCGGAAGGATCTACTTTCACATCTGACCCGCAGCCTTCTCTCTTATCCTGGGAGTGAGCCATCTACCTTTCTGGTCATTAAAGCACCACAGGGGCATGTTATTTAGCCTTTATTATAAACAGAAGGATCAGAGAGCATCTGGACATGAGACATGTTGCTAATTAATGAGTTGAATGAGTCTGACATGGTCCACTTTGTAAAAAGTTAAAGCCCAGTGTAGGGTTTGCCTTCTCCTAAGACTCAGGTGTGCAGGAGAGGCTCCGGAGCCTAGGATCCGGCTCCTTGGTAGAGAGCACCTCCCACTCCTTCTTCTGTTCACATATTGGTAAATGCAGGGCCAGGAAAAAAAGGGAAGGTGCTGGGTGGGTTTGGTGGTGTTAAGGATTATAACCAGGACTATAATTCTCAAGCTGGGGATAAAATCCAAGCCTTCTGAATTACAAAGGAAAGAGCCTACTTGTCTTTGCATCTACCTGATATGAAAAAAGAAAACACTTATTCCCCCCTCCCCCACCATTGGATAGACATAGCAAATCTCCTTTAGACAAAGAAAAAAAAAAGTCTGATGTTCTTGCAAAGCTGGATCAGAATTACCCAGCATGCTTCTCCAGTGCCCTAAGTATCAGACACTAATCAGATGTCTAATTAAGACAGAAAACATCTCAGGAGAGGGACTAGTCTGTTTGGTGTTAGAGATGATAATCTGGGGTCTGAATGGCCTTCGGGGAAACTGAAGCCCTGAGTTCAGATGTTAAGTCCTTTGCTCCTGATGATGAGTCCTGGACCTCATGACCTAGTTTCTAGATGATCTGATTTTAATAATGGCTGTGATTGTTTGCCATGCTCCTCCCTGCTTCTGAGGTCTTTGAAAAGAAGCAATCCTTAGGATTCTTTTCTGCTCACTAAGTGCCTAGCACAGAGCTTCACAGCAGGGGGCACTCAGAAAAGCCAATGCACCCAGGCAGGAATAGGCTGACCTGTTGACTAGAAAGGGACAGGACCAAATGGAGGGGCTGGCTCATGACCATCTGTAGCTGTCACACCAAGCTCTGTTCACTCTGGCTCCCTGGGAGTCAGAGGGGCTTGTTAATCTCCTCCTCTCTGCAAATGAGACACTTCCTGAACTCTCACACTAGCCGGGCAGTCCTGCAAAAGCCAGCTGAGCCGTCCGTGTTAATTCCTGCTCTTTCCCCCTCTCTCTGGTGGGCTGCATCTAATAGGCAGAAAGACCATTTGCAATTTTCTCTGGAGACTTAACACCGTGTTGGCGATTATTTCCAAGCAACTATGTTTGCAACATGGGGTTTAAATTTTCATATTGAATAAATGACAGGGCTGCTAATAGAAATGTTAGTGGGTCTTGTAAGAAAGGTTTTGAACACAGTAGTCAGTGGGAGAAAAGGAGAAAAAAAATCAGTATTTTCTAATGACAGCATGATGTGGTTAATTCAACTGTGCAGACAACCTGCCTTCCCAGAGTTCTCAAGCCTGACCATTTCTTTGGTTCCCCTTCCTGTTTCCTGATTCTTTGCCTTCTAGGGTAAAGTCCATTTTTTTTTTTTCATTTAAAAATTAATTTTGAGTTAGCATACAAAAGTGAATTTCATTATGTTATTTTCTTGCATTTGAGTTGTTCTATCTGTCTGAATCCATCCCTTCCTCACAGCCTTTCCCATGCCCTGCCCCACCCTGGTCCCCCTCCTGCCTCCAGATAACCTCTCATTTCACTTTCCTGTCTTGAGGATCCCAACATCCTTAGAGCAAAATTCTCCGCCTACTCCTTCAACCAGTGACTCAATTCTCCCTGCTTTCTACAACTGTCTGTGCCCCTTGGGATGGCAAGGGTTCTGGGTAGAGAGAGGGCACAGCAAGACTGGTCAGACGTTGGAGTAAGGCTTGGGGATCCTCAAGATAACCCTTCGGTTTTCTAAAGTAACCAGAGTGGTAAAACCCAAAGAGTCAAAAAACCAGGGATGCTCCAAAGGTCAAAGTAGTGATTCCATCAGAAGGATAGCTCCAGAGCTTCAGAGGTCTGATTACCAGGAATCTCCCTGCCCAGGCTGCAGCAAGGAGATTGGGCTAAGATTATGACCCCTTTCCTGCCAGAATAGGATGCTGATTTGGGAGCACAAATGACTGCATATATGTGTTGTGGGGGCAACCTTCTTCAAACAGACAGTTCAATATGAATCATAGAGAAAACCCTGAATTAGAAATTGGCCTCCACGACAAGAAATCCATGTTACAGCCACCTCCGACAGTTGAGATCCTTTCAAACACGGAAAATGCTCAAAATACCATCCAACTCTGGACAGGACTCAGAAAATACCTTCTGTAAATGGGACTAATAAACCCCAGACTCTAGCCCAGCCGCAGCAGCCAAAAGGGACAGGGAGGGCAGGAAAGGCAGAAGATCAAAGCTGTCCCTACTGATTGTGTGTACAACTTACTAACCTGGAGTCTTACCATCTTCATTTCTAAACAGGTTTTGAGGTCTTCCATCTATTTCAGTACTAGTAACATGGAGTGCCTACCACGGGTCAGATACTCTGTAGAAACCAGGGATATAGCAGTGAATACAGAAGACTAAATGCTTATGCCCCCTGGAGGGAAGATGAGGGAATTACATCATCCTGCACACAGTGATGGGTAACATGAGACGGAACATCTGAGCAGGGTAGGGGGAACCTGAAAGCTGGTCAGGGTTGGGGATTGATTGGACATCTGATTCTCTTGACTCTCAAAGAAAATCTTGAAAATTTTCTTTTTATTATTTTTATTTTATATGCACGAGTATACGTCTCTGTGTGTGTGTGCTACATGTGTGTAGGGGCCTGTAGAGGCCAGAAGAGGGTGTCAGATCCCCTGAAGTTACAGGCAGCTGTGAGCTGCCTGGTGAGGGTATTGGGAACAGAACTCAGGTCATCTAGAACAGTGGGGAGTGGTCTTACCCACTGAGCCATCTGTTGGTCCCTCAAAGAATGTTTTCAGAAGTAAACTTTTTTTTTTTTTTTTGGAGAATTTAAAAAATTGGTGCACAAATACTGGGTTTCCTTAAGGCCTTCTCACCCACCCATGTGTTACTGCACTTGTTCACAGTCACACTCATTACACACCATTGCCACACGTTCACCAAATTCCTTTCCTCCAATGGTGTGACATCTTTAAAAAGATCATGGGAAAAGACGTGTGATGTTGGGGTATCATTGGGCTTCCTTCTCTCTTTCCCATTACACTCTCTTGTTCCCCCTCATCCCTCCTACTCGTTCCCTTCCTCTTCAAATAGTTCCCCTTTGACTCAACCGTAAACTTCTAATAAGCATATTTTATTATGCTCAGTGTGTATAATACACACTAAGCTGACATGAAAAGGAAGACAATACAATTTACCTTCTACAAAACTCAGCCGTGACTTAACATCTTTTGCCTTATGGACTCATTTACATGTGAAGACAGAGAAGGTTATCTCCAGCACTCCTGAGAGTGTGGTGAAGTCCTGACTTGGGAGTACTTGAACTCTAGGACTGGTACTATACCAGGGATAAAACTCTGTCCACTCAACTACAGGGTCTTCAAAAGCCCAGAGAAGTCATTTATAGGACACAGGCATCTCAGAGACTGACCACCGAAGACCGAGTAATTGTCCCCGGAGCCTCGCATTCGCTGGTCAGGGATGTGCCCGCATGGATGGTAGCCAAGCATGGAGAGCGGTAGTGGATACTTTCGTCTTACATGAGAAGCCAACCCCAAATGGATCTACACCGGAGCAATGGCACACTTGGGAATCAAACCACCTGGGACTGGAACATGGAGTGTGGAGAAGGGCCAGGGAGGAGAAAGACCCGTTTCCCTCAGTTCTTCCTTCTCTGGACATACCCCACTGAAGCCACTTAATATCCTGCAGCTCCTGGAGCCTGCCACCCATTGTTCTTTGGTGAGTTTATACAAAGTATCACATGTTTAGCAGCAGAGAGAACAGCGGTGGCTGGAGAACTCTAGGTCTTCGGTCAGCACCACTGAAGCAGCCCAAGATGTCAGGAGGAACCTCTGCCTTCTCTAGGCATAAAGCAAGCTCACTGTGCAAGGCTTGTTAGTGTTTGGGGTTGCATCCTTCCTTTCCTCCTTCCCCCTTCCTTTCTTCTTATCTTTCTTTCTCCCATCCTCCTCTTTCTCTCTCTCTCTCCTTTTTTCCCCTATCTATTTTCTTTGTGGAATTGACTTAGCTAAGTTCTGAGATCCACAATCATTTTATATAATTTTCCTAAGTGCAAAGTGGGGAGCGAGGCAAAAACGGACCCTTTTGAAACCTGATGACAGATGGCACTCTCCATCCGGCAGACTAAGAGGACATCACACAACGAGATTGTACCAAAGTGCAAAAACTGCTGGACGGGTCTCCTATTGGCCATAGCACAAATAATGGATTATCTGGCAGACATGTGCTATGAGAGACCCAGGAGCTAATTACTCCCACATCTGATTCCAGAAGAGATAATGCTTGGGAAGGTCACTTGGATTTGCGGTTTTCCAAATTCTTCTCCAGGCTCCTATTGGGTTCTTCATGGCCTCATTTCGGAAATTCAAATACCCTGTGATTTAGGTTCTGAGATAAAACAAACCGGCCATTTGGGCAGTCCTATCCGTCTTCACAGTGGAGCAATAGTATCTAGTAGGTTTCCCTCATGGGCATCATTTGTTTCCATGGTTATAATTCATAATAAAAAAGAAGGTCTTGTTATAAAGTCATCCTGCATCATTAGTAACAGCGTGCAAGTGCCCCAAGCTCTCGGGATCCATTCTGTAGATTCAAGTAAAAATGTTTTCAGGGTCTATTCCAGTTCCAAGTGGAGGAAGTATGACTCAGGTTCTGGGTTCCTCAGCTCCCGTATTCACCACCGTGTCCACTGTAGACTTCACAGTGACATTTCTCGAGCATTCAGGTCCACAGAAATGAGATTCAGTTCAGCACCCCTGGGATTCTGCACACCTGTGAGCTCCCAGACAATGCCAGAGTTATCGGTCTGAGAACCACACTGAGCAGCCATGGTCTATGTTTGCACAATCAGCTTGAGGTAGGCTCACATCACTGTTGGACACTCAGCTTCCTTTTCCAAGCCCGTTCCCTATTCTGCTCGGATCTGAACCACTGATTCCCTTCCTCCTGCTGCAATGGCCCTAGAACTCGTAGATGAAGCCCAAGATCCCACACTTGGACATTGGGTTCCGTCACGACTGGGCTCTGCATCTGCCCAGCTTCTTCTGCCCACTTTGAGCTTTACGTCCTTGTGCGGTACCCAGCGTCTCCTTAATGATCTGTGTTCCACCCCCTTGTATATTCCCCTCCCCTACTGAACAGGGCTGATCTGTGTCACTAGTAGGATTCCGTGGGACTCATAAGTGAGGTAATGAGATGTCTGGGCTTTCTTTCACGTTGCCACCTCGTGTTGCCACACTCTAGGAGAAGCCAGTTGTCACGTGGGCGTGCCTAGGAAGAGACTAGCACGGGATGGAACCAAGGCCTGCTGCCAATGGCCAGACCAGTGAGACATTCTCGAAGTAGACCCTCTAGCTGGTATGAGTCTTCCAAGAGTGGCAGGCATTACGGAGACCTTGGCTGCTGCTTTGTGAGATGTTGAATTAGAGCCATCAGGCTGAGGCATCCCTGAGTTTCTGACCCTTTCCCTTGGGAGGGTAGGGTGCAGTGCCTTAAGGGGCTGAGTTTTGGGGTGCTTTGTTATACATCAACAATGGACCTGCCCTGTACACAGAGCCCAGCTTCTCACCGTGCTGAGTGCCAGGATGCACAGCCCTATTCACTATCCGTCTAGAATCAGCCTTCCATTCAATTTGCCTAGGAAGCCTTTAATGGCCTCCACTCTCAAAATCTGGCCAAACGCCCCTTCCGCAGGTTGCCACTCTGTGCTGCCCATATCTCTGTCCCCGTTCACTATAGTATCTAGTGCTGACTGTTCCGCCAGGCTATGTGCTCTCTACGGGCTGGAGGGAGAGCCGCTTGGCATCCTTACACCAGTCACGGTACCTGGCACACAGTAGGTATCACTGTGTGCCAGATGAAGGAATGAATGAAGGCAGCTGCTCTGGGGCCATGGAGTGCAACAACTTGTCCTTTATCCTGGATGCTGCTGCCTGTTCAACCCACCAACTCATCCAAGTCGGCCATAGCCCAGGTCCTTTACCAGCCTCATGTCTAGGTTTATTAATTAATTAATTAATTAATTTATTTATTTATTTACAGCACTCACTTCTTAATTCACTTCAGGGCCTTTTATTCGGGACAATACTTCACTTGTGGAGATTTAAAAATATCCTGGTCACAAAATTAGCCCCATCTCATGTATGGGTTTGCACACACATGATGACTAGGTTGCCTGAGAAAAGAACATCATACCAGAAAAATCTAGGCTAGGGGAATGACTGTAATGAATATATTTATTAGTGCATCCTTGGAGCCAAGGTAAAAACATGTCTGAACTGACTGTGTTCTTTCTATATGAGAGAGTACACATAATGGTTAGTAAAGACCAGTTTTTCCTTCTAGTACTGAATTTTAAGAGGCTTTTATTTTATAGGTGTTTATAGAAAGACAATAAACAATATAATGATTGAATCTTTTGTGCTTTTTTTTTGAAAGTGCAGAAATGTTTCATATGCAGCTACTTTTACAAATGGCTTAGAGGCTGGGGAGATGGCTCAGTGGCTAAGAGTCTTTGCTGCTCTCACAGAGGACCTTAGCTCTGAGCCCAACACCTTTATCAGGTGGCTCATAACCTCCTATAACTCCAGCTCCATGGGACCTGATGCCATCCTTCTGGTCTCTGTGGGCACCAGCATGCACGTGTGGATACACAGACAGACAGATAGACAGACAGACAGACAGACAGACAGTCAGACAAGGACAGCCTTTCTCTTCCTCTCCCTTCTCCTCCTCCTCCCTCCTTCCATCTGAAGCCCAAACCTCAGCACTAAATCTTAAGTGTGGCATGGTAGGACATGCCTATAATCCTAGCATTTAGGAAGCAGATGCAGGAGGACCAAGAGTTCAAGGCCTGTCTGCGCTCCATGGCCAGACCCTGTCTCACAGACACACACAGTGTTAATTCTAGCCTGGGAATGTGTTTCTACGACGAGCTCGGTGATCCAGTGTGCAGGTTCCCAGTCATCCGCCCTAATAAAATCAGGAGGGAAAGCAGCACAGATCGTCCATTTCCAGGCTCTCTTCAGGAGCTCCCGTCAGATAGATGCCTCCCTACCCCAGATCCTTACTGGGCAGCCTACATCTGAGATACTCCTTGCTGAACCTCTGCTTGCCAAGAATGGCAGACAGAGATGGAAGAGAAAGGTGTGACGTCAATGCGAGAACACTGTGTCACAGAGGTTCTTGTAGCCTGGACTCTGAATCCTTGCACTGGAGTCTCAGCCAATGACTAACACCTGAGTCTCATCCACCAGTGCTGTGTGAGTGGCAGATAGTGGAGGTCACTGCCACCACCCCCAACCCTGGGCATGCTGTCTGTCAGCCACAGTTGGGAGTTCAAGGACAATTTCTGTTTATTTGTTTGAGATAAGGTCTCACTCTATGAGGTCTCAGGCTGACCTCAAGCTCTCTACCTTAAAATTTTTGTAGTTCTAATTAGATAATTGCATGTGCCCAGTGCCTACCTTATAGGGCAGTACACTTCTATTAGCGCTGATAAGCCATCAAGGGCATACCAAGGACATAATCATCAGGAAAAGTTTTTAAACATGAAATATTCTATAGCTTCAAGGTGGGATATCAAAGACAGATGAATGTCAGAGGCAGGAGCAGAAAGCTGTCTGGGAAGAGTGAATTTTAAAATGAACATGTCATCAAAGGCTCCTGCCCGCCTCTGTCTGGCTGCAATGATTCTCAGCAGCTTTGTGCTAATCGGCTCCCTTAGGTAGACTAAGTATTTGATTAAAAGTCATCAGATGATGTTAAAAAAGCCACTGACTCACTCTTGGTGTACCCTGTCACACTCAAAGGACAACTTTGGGAGTCTTAGAAAAGTCGACAACAGGGACAAACTGCAAGAGGATTGGGATCTTATGCTATTAACAGTTCAGAAAACTTACCAAGGCTGTCCAGTCAGGAGGATCCCTGCAACTTCTCTTCATGGATAAAGACGTTGTGTTTGTGTCTGTGGGGGTTAGTTTCAAATATCAGCTTGACACAACTGAGAAGTATCTGGGAAGCGGTTTCCGTGAGGTACTGACAGGGAGGGATAGCTTGGGAGGCTATCCATAGGGATTACCTTGATTATGTTAACAGCAGTGAGAAGACCATTCCACTGTGGGTGGCATCGCTGTCTTTGCCAGGTAAAGCGAGCGAGCACTAGCACACACTAATTCACTGTTTTCTACTCTTGCCTCTGGATGTAATGTGACTAGCTGCTTCAGGTTCCGGCTGTCCTATAATGGACTATGTGATGAACTATGAGCTAGAACAAACTCTTTCCTCCTTAAATTGGGGTGTTTTATCAAGGAATCAGAAAAAAAAAAACCCATTAAGATAATTTTTTTGGTAGAACATGATTTTAATATTTTCAACTGTTAATAATCAACAAGCAGAATATTTTAAGATATATTTTGTTATGTATCCCTTTTTTATTTCTGATTTTGTTAATTAGGATACTGTCTCTGTGCCCTCTGGTTAGTCTGGCTAAGGGTTTATCTATCTTGTTGATTTTCTCAAAGAACCAGCTCCTGCTTTTGTTGATTCTTTGTATAGTTCTTTTTTGTTTCTATGTAGTTGATTTCAGCCTTGAGTTTGATTATTTCCTGCTGTCTACTCCTCTTGGGTGTATTTCCTTCTTTTTGTTCTAGAGCTTTCAGGTGTGCTGTCAAGCTGCTAGTGTAAGCTCTCTCCAGTTTCTTTTTGGAGGCACTTAGAGCTGTGAGTTTTCCTCCTACCACTGCTTTCATTGTGTCCCATAAGTTTTGGTATAGTGTGTCTTCATTTTCATTAAATTCTAAAAAGCCTTTATTTTTTTCTTTATTTCTTCCTTGACCAAGTTATCATTGAGTAGAGTGTTGTTCAGCTTTCATGTGTATGTATATGTGTGCTTTCTGTTGGTATTTAAGACCAGTCTTAGTCCATGGTGATCTGATAGTGTGCATGGGATTATTTCAATCTTCTTTTATCTGTTGAGGCCTGTTTTGTGACCGATTATATGGTCAATTTTGGAGAATGTACCATGAGGTGATGAGAAGAGGTGTATTCTTTTGCTTTAGGATGAAATGTTCTATAAATATCTGTTAGATCCATTTGGTTCATAACTTCTGTTAGCTTCATTGTGTCTGTTTAGTTTCTGTTTCCATGATCTGCCAATTCCTGAGAGTGGGGCGTTGCAGTCTCCCACTACTATTGTATGGGGTGTAATGTATGCTTTGAGCTTTAGTAAAATTTCTTTTATGAATGTGGGTGCCCTTGCATTTGGAGCATAGATGTTTAGAACTGAGAGTTCATCTTGGTAGATTTTTTTTCCTTTGACCAGTATAAAGTATCCTTCCTTATCTTTTTTGATAACTTTTGGTTGAAAGTCGATTTTTATTTGATATTAAAATGGCTACTCCAGCTTGTTTCTTGGAACCATTTGCTTGGAAAATTGTTTTCCAACCTTTTACTCTGAGGTAGTGTCTGTCTTTGTCACCGAGCTGCATTTCCTGTATGCAGCAAAATTCTGGGTCCTGTTTACATATCTAGTCACTAAGATAATTTTAACCAGTAAAATTTATAGCAGTGACAGAAATTATTATATAAGCACTGCCCAAAATAGTGGGCCATGAGACAGTCAGGTGCCATAGGGCAATTTAAATTTTACTTAAAAGTTTTGTAATCTAATATAATTTAAATAATTGTATATAGCTAATGGATACCATGTTGGGGAGTACAATCCCACCAGTTATAAACTAGTAAGAAAAAGAAAAAGATTTCTTTGGGTCTTACTTTGTCATTACTTTGGACACTCCCAAGTAAACTTGACTATCCCAAGGGCAACCTGTTCATAGCTTGTGCTCCAACTTTGGCAGCAGTGTTAGCTGACGGTCAGCTCTGAGATCCAGGCCGGAAAGCTGCTCCTTCAGTGTGGTCTTTTGGTGCCATTACAGACTAACTGGTAAACACAGCCTCAAAGAAAAAGAAGCTTGGAAAGCAGGGGGATGCTGCCGAATGCCTGATTATCCAGCGCCACACAGACTGTGGCCGGCACAGGCCACTTCCTTTCCAGCTGTGGTAAATAACGAAGACTGGGTTTCTCCAGCCTCAATCTCAGTTCCTTCTAGATGGAGCAGCTAGAAAGCTTAGGGTTCCGTTTCTCAGGTAGTCATGTACATTCAGGCTGTGGGGGCTCTGGAAGGGGGGTGAGAGGCCACTGCCCTGTCTCCACTGTGGCTGGCAGAGCAGGGTATGAAGATGTGGATGGAGAATGAGCTCACACTGCAGCATCTTGGTTACTGTTGCTGGTGCATAGACAGCTGGCTGTGCTGCTAGCTGTGGTGGGTCTTAGGAGAAAGCACTTGTGGCCTCTGGAGAGTTACTGCAAAGATATGTCCCCGGACCCTCCATAGCCCTGTGCTCTTACTGCCCTGCTATGTCCGACGGCTTTGGAAGCATCTACTGCCTTACATGCAATCCATTTCCACTCCAAATACCTAGACTGATTTCTGTTTCCTGCCCTGATGTTTCTGATTGGCACATCTTGCACTTAATCACACATATCCTATCTAATCACCTTACCCACCCTCAACAATGGTAACTTCCTCTCTGCTTGCTTTGGGGATGACCATCTGGTCTGACTCTGTCTGTAGTAGCCCCTTGGCAAACCTAGCATCTCATCTTTTACCGCCAGCCTAGACCTATGTCACACAGATGATTCAAAGAGACGAGGAGAGGCCCTTAGAAGGTCACCACTTCCTTTTTTTGTGATGAGTTTATCTCTGAAAGGAACAGGATATAATGGCATGCTATAGGAGGAATGGTGTTATCTCTGCCACAAAATGGTAGGGTCATTGTGGACAAAAGTTCAGTCCTAAGCTAGCTTGCTTCCTGCTGGGGGAAATCACAGTTCCAAGTCTGTAGAATGAACGCCTAACCAGACAAGCTGCTACAAAGGTAGTCTCTGCTCATGGGCAATGTAGGCGAGAGAGTGTGGATGGCCGAGGGAATGCAGACCAACCTGGGAGACAGCACCAAAGCCAGCCTATGGAGGGAAGGCTGTTCTCTGCTTTGCCAAAGAGGAATATCCAACCCCTGGAAATTCTCACTTCAGATCCATGATGCTCCTATGAGATACGCACTCATTACCCTCTCTGTAGAAAGAGAAATGAACCATCCTGTGGATAGAACAAATGATGGCTGCAAAATAGTCTGTTTTAGGCCTGAGAGAGGAGACGAAGAAAAGAATAAATTGGATATGCCTTCTGCAGCAGATCTCTCGTCACAAACATTCTGGCAGGTGCTGTGTGGTCTAGAGACAGACAGCAGGACAGATTGACTTCCCTCCAACTATGCTCAGTGCTGTCTGAAGGCTTAATTCCTGGTGTGGGTGGTATTGATTTTATTTTCATTCTTCTATTAAGAATTCTGGACCAATTGAATATTTAAAAGCTCATTCTTCCTGGGGCTGGGAGGAATGACAAATTAAAAACCAATCCAACCCTTTAGACTCTAGCACCATCAGACTCACCGGTCCTTACTTCCAAATGCTTCCTTTTGCCCATACAGTGGTCAAGGAGCAAGAAGGCGGCGCTTACAGACAGGGAGAATCAATTTTGTTGTGAAACTTACAAGTCCAATTCTCCAAGTCCTGGAGCTACTCACCCTGCTCTTGCTGTAATTAGCATAGGATAACAATGAGGAGCTCCCCGCAGGCAGAGCTAGCCACAGGCGCATATTTAAGCAGTAACTTTGTATCCTATGGCAGGAAAGCTCCTTCCTCCTTACTTGCTTAGTGGACAAAATGGAAGGAGTGAGTTTCCTACTCATCACTCGTGATTCCTTCCCTTTAATTTACCATGGCAGTTTCTTGGTGATTTCTTCCCAGAAGCCTTGAGCACACCCAGCTTCATCACACGGACTGCCCAGGTCTTGTAACTCCTATGCTCGCTCCTTCAGTTGGGCGACCCCAGAAGGTCAGAATCTTCCCAGGTGGACAAAGCAACTGGTGTACAATTTGTTACAAACCATTGCTTGTACCCTCCACCAGCAGAGAACTTTCTACCCCCTGAACCCTGCTTATTTCAAAGGGAGTCTACCATTTTTATCCCATGGCATGGTATTCAGAAAGAAACTTCACATTATTCTCAAAACCTGAGGGTACATTCTCTCAAAAAAGGCGTCAGATAGAAGAGGATTCTATTTGAAAAATTTGTCACTCTTTTTTCTTTTCAGAATAACCTTTTCTGCACAAAAAGGGTACATATCCTAGAACGCAAATTCTTTGAAGGCGGCAACTGTATCTTCTGTCTGCGTTCTTGGCACCCAGTAGGATCTGGCACACAGTGGGGGGCTTACTAAGTACCAGACAGATTGACTTCTCAGTCAGGCATCTATATATATGAGTATACTATAACTACTTTCATCAGTTCAGACATCTGAAAAACTATGGACAGGGCTTCTTGCTTCCTTCACATTCTGTGTCTTGATTGGTGGGCTCACCAGTGAAGCTGCAAGCTCAGTGCTGTCTCCCATTTTTGTCTGAACAATCTTTTTGTTACTATGGTGATGCTTGGTACACAGATGCTCTGTAAATGAAAGTGGGAGGAGATCATGAGAAGGATGTGGTTCAGGAAGAAGAATCTGCCTGGAGGGCAGCCTCCATGGTAATCGCGAAGCTTGTGCACACCCCACTTTATAACAGTTTCCCTTAAATAAAACATGACAGCATATAGAACAGATGCAATATGCTGAAACTGAGCTCCACCGAGCCCACGGAGACTGTATTAAGTCTGAGATTAAAAGTGAATATTTTTAGACATTTGAGGAAAAAAAAAAAAACATGGGGCAGGGGAGGGATTAGGCCCATAGATATAACACTTGCTCATTTAGCTCATAAGGTAACAGCAGTAGAATTCCACAATGATGATGTGAGGCTATATTGAATAAAGGCTGGGGAGTAACCTGGATGGGGTCTTGAGTAGTGAAGAAGATTTTTTTAGTTACTCAGATATGAGAGGCAAGAATTACCTAATATGATGGGGACATCTATTTGTAGAACTTGGCCTCTGATATGGAAAACTCTAAGGCCATGTATGACCAGCGTAGGGCCTGAGGCAGGGCTAGAACACAACACAGATACTCCAGCATCTGAGCCATAGAGTCAAGTTTCTTCACACTGGCTCTGCACTGAGCTGGTCTAAGGTATCCGCCTAGGCTGGAAGAGCACGTGAATGCCTGGAGCAGGTGTTGTGACACCATAGGAAACCTGCTACGATGCAGAGAAGGTTCTGGAAGGACACTTGAAGAAAGCTGCTGTGGTGCCTTGATTTGTGTCTTCACTAAAAATGTTTGAGCTTCCATCCTCTAACAGCATTTATTGGAATTAACGGTTTCTTAAAATGACAATATTCAGCGATTAGTTAATGCAGCCTGGATCTCTAGAAAGGGAAGAATAGAGTACCTACACATGCCCAGAAGTCAGGAATAGTTTCTGCCACTCGATACTAGCAAGTTTCAGGAGTGGATGTGCAAAGAGGGGAGGTGCCTATCATGGTTTCTGGAACACAGTAGGAAAATGATCTGGATTATTCCTGTGCAGGCCACTCAGAAAGGCCTTATTAAAGGGCCGCTGCATCTGTTAGAGACAGGAACAATGTCCATAGAGATCCAGAAGCTAGTACCAATTTGATGAATAAATAAGCAAATGAAACAGTTCCCATAGCCAGAGAGAGAGAGAGAGGGGAGGGGGGGGAGAGAGAGAGAGAGAGGAGAGAAAGAGAGAGAGAGAGAGAGAGAGAGAGAGAGAGAGAGAAGAGAGAAGAGAGAAGAGAGAGGAGAGAGAGAAGAGAGATAGAGGAGAGAGAAAGAAAGAGAAAGGAAGAGAGAGAGATACCTCTATTTTTCCTTATGATTTCTCACTACCCCTTTGTTCTAACTTCCTTAGGATCACAGACACTATTATAGCCAGCCACACTGAGCTCTCCAAATGTTTACTCATTCCTTTGATTATAAATTCAATTAGGGACAAGCACCATGAGTAACTAATGGGGAACTTTAGACTTAAAACCTTCCTGGCCCCTTTATCCTGATGACCATGAGGGTTGACACCCAAGCCAGAAATGAATTAGTCACAATGTTTCTTGACCCTCTGTATCATCTCCATAACTACCACCCTGGTCCAAGTTGCTGTGCCTGACTACTGTAACTACTCTAACCCCCTCCTAACTGGTAATGCCACAATCATTCTCAACCTCTATAATCAATATAATTGTTTTACAAAGCAGCTAGTTATATCTTTGGAATTTTATTTCTCTTCTGTTTATAATTCTCTAGTAACTACAACAGGAGTCAGACTTTCTGTAGCTGTGATCAAAGGTCTCACACAAAGAACCAAAGAAAGAAGAATTCACTTTGCCTCCCAGTTCTTGAAGGCTTCAGTCCATCATGGCGGGAAGAGTGTGACGGAGGAGGATGGCTTGCCTCACGGTGGTCAGGAGACACAGCCAGGATGCCTGGAGTGTTTGTGGGAATCATAGCCCCCACTCTGGAGAGCTTTCTAAACTTCCTGCATCTCTCATGCCTGGACTGTCAGCCTGCAATGAGGACGCCACGGGAACAGTCACTGTTGCTCAGGCACAGAGTGCCAGATGCCCTGCTTCCCTCTGAGTGAGGCATCAGGAAAATGGTGTGAACTTTTCATGCTGTAAGCAGAACATAAGCAACTGAGAAATTAAATGGTGGCCATGTCTGTTACAGACTTTAATCTGTGCAGTATCCAGAGAGGTGTGATTTTATGGTGGTCTGTTTGTAAAGATTCCTACAAGGATATAGGTGTGTCCTACGTCTTCCTCCCTTAGTTAACATCTTCATAGACATATCCAGAGGTGTGTTCTGCCAGTGTCCTAGGTCTTTTCAACCAAATCCAGTTGGCAAGGAAATCTAACCACCATATCTTCTCATTATCTGTATTTAAAGCCCAAATGGCCCCCTCTTGTCCACATCTTGCATTCTCAGTGGTCCCAGATTGCCTCACTGTGTTTCAGCTACACCCACTCTCTCTCTTCTCGGGCAAACTCAAGCATGTCCCCCCTGGGGCCTTTTCTTGGTGTCCTTTTACTTGGAATGTCCTTTCTTCATCTTTGGCAGGGAAAGCTGCTTTCTGTCATTCATATTACAGCTTGAAACTATGTGCTTTGGGATGCCTTTCTTGATCACACAACCAAGCATAACCAGCCACCTGCTATGAGATAATTTTATCACTTCTCTCTGTAGTGGGGTTCTCCTAGCTGTTTATTATTATTATTATTATTATTATTATTATTATTATTATTATTATTATTGTTATTTCCCTGATAGTTTACAAGCTCCAGAGCTCTCACTGACCTTAGTCACTAGAAGGAATAATGTTGAGCATGCAGTAGGAGCTTCATATTCTTACTAAAAAAAAAAAAAAAATAAGCAAGAGCTAAAACGTTGCAGGTAGGTTAAGCCACAATGAATGCAGGTTTGCAAACTGGACTAGGTACAAGGCACACACACCCAACAGCAGGTTCAAAGTGTATACATGTGGATACGCTGCTGTGCTGTCCTGCCTGGCAGGAGCCTCACTTAGCTGTCATGTCCATGAAATCAGTTCTAGGTCTTCCTGAGTCTAGGCTCAGTAGGTTCTCTCCTAGACTCTGTCCAAGGAGCCATATGGCCTTATGTGGGAACCCATGTGTTCAGTAGAACTTAGGAGCTCCAGCCTCCTTGTCTTCTGGACCATTTACACGACTCAGTTCTTCTTTTTTGTTTTTTTTCGAGACAGGGTTTCTCTGTATAAACATGGCTGTCCTGGAACTCACTCTGTAGACCAGGCTGGCCTCAAACTCAGAAATCCACCTGTCTCTGCATCCCAAGTGCTGGGATTAAAGGCACGTGCCGCTACCGCTTGGCAGGACTCAGTTCTTGTCAGCCCATTCCTCTGAGGCTTGTATTGTTTGCAAAGATCACACCTACTCTCTGGGTGCTGGCGATTTTTCCTTATACCAGTGTCTTTCTGTGTGGTTGCCATGTCCTACATCAGGACTCAAGGCTGCTCTTTCCTTGTAAGACTCTGCAACATGTTCCTTTTCGTACTCTAGTCCCCAGAAGTGCTGATGTTGGATAGCTGAAGGAATCTTGAGCTTGATGTCAGGAGGCCAGGGGTGAAGGCCAATTCTACTGTAACTTGCAGCCAACTTAAATCCAAGTATATGATGTAACCTCGCGGGGCCTCTGCTTCCTCACGTGCACAGGGGGAATGGTGCTACCTCCAGCTAAAATAAAGGTCTGAACCTGTTCTTTCTAATCTAAGGAGGGTGGTGAATCCAGGATGTCAGGACTTGTCACTTCTCAGCAGCTTCTCCTGGTGTCTCCTCATGTATTTTATAAGGGAGTGATTCTTCTAGAACTCTGTCAGAGGGATTTCATAGCATCTTAAGTACAGTTTACAGAAAGCAAGAATGGCCATCTCATTCCCAGGCTGCAGAAGCCCCCGAGTATAGAATGCGAACAGCCCTGTCAGAGTTCAACGTCATCACAGCACTGACTTGTGAGAACCCCGGCTCAGTCGCAGGGATGCGGTAAGTGGCAGGCAGGTATCAAGGGAGACTGGGAAATGTGAGTGGGTTTGCTATCCCGTATGAAAAAGCTGTGATAAAGGACAGAGGTCAAATGACATGTATGTCGAGTGACATGAAATGTCATAAGAAAGCCATTATTTTGCTTACTTTAAACGACAAAATAAATGAGGGAGAAGCTAAACAAAAGACAGCCAAGAAATAAAGCAGTAGGACCTACCACTGTCTGCTTCCTCCAGGGTAAACAAGCCTACCATGCTGCAAATATCAATTACCTTCATATCACAACAAGAGCACCAAGGGCAAGATTTCCTTCTCCCAAGTCTCACACTTGGACTCTTCTAATGTCTCCCAAGACACATGGAAGCAGAGGTCAGCAGGTGCCCCTTCACAGCAACTCTAAGGAGAAATTTTTTCTCTCTGGATAATTTCTGAAGCAACAAGGTCTCCCACCCACAACGAGGCCCTGCCCTGTTACTAGCAGGGGGTCTCTGCACAATAACAAACCCCAGCACTGCGAAGAGGTTGACTCCAAATTATTGCACACCTGCTGCAATCCCTCATATTCCTCAACAGAATGGGGGATTCAGAGGTCGTGGGGTGAGAGAACAGTCAGTGTGGGCGCCCGCCGGGCACCCTACATCCTGCTGCCTGGCACCCTACATCCTGCTGTGCAGACCTTCACACTCACTGCCTCACTAGCATCCCAGTTGTGTGCTTCCTCCCACTTCATAATGAAGAGTGGGAATCCAAGGTCGCCTAGCTAGGAGACTGTAGCATCAGGAATAGAAGATGCACGGTCTTCTGCAGCATAGGGCCTCCAGCAGGCTCCTGTTGCTAACATTGCTTGTACAGTTTATTAGATCCAGGAGTCCTAAGAAGGTCTGGAAAGCATGAAAAGGGAGTTTAATTCTCAGATAACTCTAGCAACTGCAGACACAGCCTTCTTGCTGTATCATCACGGTGGGAGGGGCTGAAGAAGCTTTTTGGGCTCTTCAACTCAACTGGCCCTAAGCCCAGTACAACAACAACAGCTCCAAGCTCACAGTTTACTCACCTTCCAAAGGCCCTCTTCCTCATCACATCCCCTCAGGGGTTAAGATTTTACTAGGTGAGGGGCTGGAGAGGTGGCTCACTGGTTAAAAGCACTGGCTGCTCTTCCAGAGGACCCGGGTTCAATTCCCAGCACCCAGAGGGCAGCTTACAACTGCCTGCAACTCTAGTTTCAGGGCCTCTAAGACCTTCACACAGACATACATGTAGGCAGATCAGCAATGTACATAAAATAAAAATAAAATCTTAATTAAAAATTTTTTTTAAAAAATGTTCTCAAGTGAGTTGGGAGGGGGATACAAATGTTTGGTATACAGCAGATGTGAGTGGATTTCCCTCTGGGACTATGAGGCTTGTGATCCCCCACCCCTCCTGCTCTACCCATCGCACTCCCCAACAGGTCCCTAGGAAGGTATGAAAGCTCCTCAGAGAGAGTGTTCCTTCTTTACTGGATCCTCCTTCATGTTGGGGTTCTGGTACAGGGTGCTGGGACCACTGATTTAGACAAGAGGGGTGCTGCTCAGTACTGGGTGCCCAGTACACAGGGCACCGCCTGCAGACAAAGTCTCTCTACTTATCTCACCAATCACATTTTGCCCAATTTACAGCTTCCCAGCACTGACTGCCCCAGTTTAGATCAACAAACCAATCCCATTACTAAAGTCTATCTCATGTCAGACGGCTCTTTATTCAATAATGGCTCTCAAAGAGGAGGAGGGCAGAGGCAGATCAAGGTTTTTATCTCCAGCCTGGTTTGTCAACACAAGCATTAATATATTATCAAACAAGGGACATGCGGAGCCAAGGAATGGGAAGGAGAGGCAAGATACTTCTTCAGATTTTGTTTCAAAATCAAGTTGCCAGAAACACTGTTATTATGAACCCGGGCTCCACTGTTCAAGCAATATTCCGAAATCCTGCAACGATGCCCCTTTTTCCTAAAGATTATTAATAATACATTTGCGACAACTCAGAGGCTGGCTATAAACTCTCGGTGACAGAATGAGAATGTAATCTGTCCACAGCAATGGAGATGAATCTCTTTGATAAATTCTTCATGCTGCTGCCTCATCTCCTGCAACTCTGGGATGGGATGGTTTATGAGTCTACAGTCAATCCTTCAGTAACCCCAGGACCACTTCATTCCTCACCAGAGTGTGACATCCTGGGTTGTAAAACAGGTCGGGTTGCATAACACAGGAACTGTGCAGAAACCCCAGGTCATGAATATTAAGAGACACAGCCTCAAAAGAGTTAGCAATAATGACTTCCAGTGGCCTTTACTCTAGAGACAAGTAAGAAGTGTATGTTGTATCTCTTGTAGGCATTCTGACATCAGACGTGACAGATACAAACATGGTGTCCTTTGTAGATATTATGTTCAATCGTTCCTCCCTCCTGACTACAAATACTACAACTGCGGTCATCAGTAAGACTGGGAACTTCTGCCTCTCATCCTTTTCTGGTTTCTTTGCTCTAAGGTAAGCTTTCATAATTTGAGTAGCAGGTCACTTAATTGTTAGTTTGGTTCATTTACATTTATTGCACTGTTTTATACTTGGCATAATTTATTTCTACCTTGTCCTATTTATCCAACTTTCTCTCTGCCCCATTTTCACCCTTCTGTTCCTGTGCACTCTGAGAATTCTACTATTCTTATCCTGATGAATAGATTTTACTAGTTTGGAATTCATGAAGCTCATTTCTATCATTTTTGTGGGTTCCCTTGTAATTTTGTTACCTCTGTGGCAGCATTTCCTTGTGTAAGAAAATTGACATTTCCCATCTTTGTGAATGATGCAAGGAATTTAAAAGACTGAAAATTTCAATTACCCCAATTTTTCAATGTCATGATTCTACAGTAGGCTATAGGCTTACTTTATATCAACCCCACAGGCCAGACAGTGTCATACTAATGAATAAAGAAACAGCTGATCCCTGTTGTTGAATTAGGGAAGGCTGAAAGAAGCTGAGGAGAAGGGTGATCCTGTAGGAGGACCAGCAGTCTCAATTAATCTGGACCCCCAAAATCTCTCAAACGCTGGATCACCCAAACAGGAAGCATACATCAGCTGATATGAGAACCCCCCAATACACATATAGTAGAGGACTTCTGGGTCTGTGTTCATTCAGAGATGAGGTATCTAACCCTCAAGAGACTGGAAGCCCCAGGGAGTCAAGAGGTCAGGTGGGCTGGGGGGTGAGGACAGCCATGTGGAGACAGGGGTGGAGTGGGGAGGAGGTGTGGGATGTGGAGCAGTTGGAGGGTGAATGGGGGGGGCAAGGAATGGAATATGGAGTGTAAAAAAAACTAATTTAATAAAAAATATAAAAAAAGGTTTTACTCTCACACGTGTCAATTTCATTGCTGAAATTTTTATTTTTGAGATATGACCTCTCTGTCTATCTTTATGTATCTCTTGACTGTTCTGGAACTTGCTATGTAGACCAGGCTGGCTTCAAACTCAGAGATCTTCCTGCATGTCTCTCAAGCAGTGGGATTAAAGGTGGGTGCCACCTCACTCACTATTCCTTGATTTAAGACTTTCCTTCCTTCAAATCGGGCTGGTCAGTTTAGATCATCTTTTTAAAAAATCTTCTCATTTCTATCTTTTATTTAGCCTCTCCCCCTAACATGACAGGCAGTCTCTTTCTAGAATGGGACTAGCCACCATATGTGAAATGGTGAAGGCTGGCCAGCCCAGCTGGGGTCCCAGTCATAGCAACATAAGCCACACGAGGGCCGACTGAATGGTCGGAGTTCTTCAGCAGCCTCCAGGTCCCAGCTGAGGAATCAGGTGCCTCAGACACGGCAAACCACTCTCCATGTACCCTGACTTCCTAGCCTACAAAAGCCACAACAAAACAAGAGAATGCCATTCGGTCACAGGGCAGCTTACTAGACACCTAATGGATTGTAAGAATATGAACTAGCTCATGTTTAGCACCTGGTAATTAACTCCAATATCTGAAGGGTTTTGGTTTTGGTTTGTTTTTGTAACAAGGTAATCAGTCCGTCAATCTGTCCTCGGTCAGTCAAGCCTCTAGTTGGCTGCCTCGAGCACATCTCAGCTTGCGTCCTTGTTCATCAGGTAACTTTTTGGTGAGATCTCGTCCATGGTTGGAGTTTACCCAATAACCATTTATCCGGAGGCTGCTTATTTGAGAATGCCTCCTTAACAAGAAAATCCCCATGCTCTCAATGCAGAGTCAAGTAGCTTATGTTGACGTGGTTGGAATCTTGGCTGGGTTTGTTAGTTTCAGCTTCTTCATGTATAACAGCCAGTCCTCAGGCTAGCCACAGGAACTGTGTCTATTTAGGTCCCTTGCTGGAGTTACTCAAGCAGCATATTCACCAGGAACCTTTTAAAAACCTACATTACAAGAGGACGGGTCTATCCTTGGCTACAGTTGCTCAACGGATGTTTTTTGCTGTGACTAAGTCACAGTCACAGCCACTGATAGGTCTGTGTACCCACCCTCCCACCCCCATCATCACAGGTACCGTCTATTCCTGGACAGTCCTTTAACCTGCACATATTCATCAAATATCCTTTATGTGTCCCTTTACAGGAAAATGACACATTTTCCCTCACAGACATGCACGCTGTCTCCCATTCATGCCGCAGTCACTTTTATAATTTAGTCGTTCACATTTCCATGGGTTGGTTACTTCCCACACTCTGTAGAACTTACCAGAAGCTCTGTGAGATCAGACCTATTTACTGTCTTTTCAAAAAAAAAAAATTCTTCAAAATGCATAATGACTGCACCTGAGCAGGATGCAGCAGACAGGGAGAGCGGATTTCTGAGGATGACTAACAGCCAACCAGTGGTGACTTAGTCAACAACGACGAAAGAGGAGCTTCATGAGTGGCACGGAGGACTTCTCCTACAGCCAGAGTGACCTTCACAAAGCCTGTCTCTGGTTTTCTGCGTGACTCTGGCTGCATTTGAGAAGGTAAGGAGTTTTCTAAGCAGCAGTTTTCTGCGTGACTCTGGCTGCATTTGGGAAGGTAAGGAGTTTTCTAAGCAGTACAGAATGGGGGAGCTAACTGGAGAACACTCGTGCTTCCTTTACTTACCCTTCGTTTCTGATTATTTATTTATTTTTCATACAACCCCGACGTGTAGATCTCATGACACCCAGGCCAATGTTTTTATTTTCTTGCACAGAACCTGTTTTGGCAGAAGGAACCTCTTTGCAGGCTACTTGGTGATCTTTTCACTGGTGGTATGATGATAGGAGACTCATCCCCGGGGCACCAAAGCCTTTAGGCATCCCCTCGGGGTGTTTTCTTGGTCAGGTGAATTGAAGTGCAAAGATTTACCCTAAATGCAGGCAGCAGCTTCTCGGGGTGGCCCAGATATAAGGAGGCCTGAGAGGAAATGCTTTTTTTGCTGGCTGGCCTTCACATCTTAGTAGTGAGGTCACCTAAGCGATCTGTCTTGCTGCTGAGCTGCCCGCCACTGGTACTACACACCAGAGCCTAGCTGCTTCAGCTTCCAGCCTGGACCGAAGACCAGGGGTTCTTGAAGGCCTTTGGCATCAGATTGGGTTACTGAGGCATCCAGCCCTGTGGATGAGGGGCTACCAGGTTCACAACCTCCTTTCAATTCATCCAGCTACCGAGTACCCAGAGAGCCCTGTCTAGCCAATCTGATAATCCCTTTAATAGATATTCATTCTACTGGTTCTTTCCCTGATTACTGCAAGTGAATAAATGATAGTCCTTTATAAATGGGTCCAGGGAAGCATGGTGAGGTAGGAGGGTCAACTTTTAGGTGACTTTTTTTTTGGTGGGGGGGAATGAGCTACCACAGAACTGTATTTCTTAGGCAAAGCTGTACTTTGTTCACTGAGGTTCAGTGATCTTGCCTAAGTCATTGATTCAGAGATCTTGCCTAAGCCCCCATCTTTCAGATGAACAGTTAGAGGTCAGAGAGGTCTTCCATCCATCTACATGGTTCTCTAGACGGCAGGACTCCATGCCCCTGTCACTGTCTATGCCTCTCCCTCTTCCTGCAATGCTCTCAGCTCTCGACTTTCCAGCTTGCTACAGGAACCACCAACAGTTGCTATGATGCAAGACTTCCTCATGGATGGTTTCAAGAAAAGGATAGATCAGAGCTAACATCAGCGAAACCTAAAAGGAGGTTAGCAGTCGAGCTAGCTTACAGTTCCAGCATGGCAGGCTGCTGCTTTTCTATTTATGTCTTCTTGACTAGACAGGCAACTCCAGGAGGACCCATTGCCACAGCCTGCACTATAAGCACTGTCCCTGTATTATGCACCAGGTGACACAGATAATTTCAGATAGGGGCCCCATTTCCATTCATCCTCCATTTTCCACTTGTCCTACTCTAGTACAGCAGAGGTGAAATGTCTCACAATTTCCTTCTCTACTGCAGGAAAGGAATATTAACTCCACAAGTCTGTCAAAATATGAAATTAAGGTGTTTTGGATCATTCATTCATGGATTTCTGGGATGTGTACTCACATGAGGAGACATGTCGATGACGATGGCCATGGCTACAGAACTGTGTAACAGGAAGCCACTGTAATGACACAGTGCTTAGGAGCTCCATGGCAACCAGATTAGAACTTGCTGTGTCTGACAGACATGTCCATGGTCTTAATTTCTCTTCATGCCACAGGCTGTCAAATTTGACACCTGACAGCCTGTCTTATTTCTTAGTTACTTTTAGCTAGGGTTTTATGATTAATAGGAAGAATACAGAAATTGTTAAGTTTTTACTCATGATCTATGTTTCCCTCTTGGGAAGCAGGTGACAAGCTATGGACATCCCTGGTCGTCCTGCATCTGGAGGGGGCCATGCCATCGGATCCACATTGTGGAGCAGATATTTGTGCATGGAGTTCAAGGCTAGGAAGGAAACAAACGTGGAATCTTGTCCTTTTCTGTAACCACCTTGGAGGTCAAGCATTGTTGAGGGTAGGACCATGAGATGAAGGAGCTTCAAGTTCGTGAGCACACCTCAGAGGCAGTCAGAACCAGGACTGTGAGTAAGAAATAAACCTTTGTGGGCTGGAGAGATAGCTCAGCAGGTGGAGGTGTTTCTGCACAGGCCTGACAACCCAAGATGGACCCCTGGATCCCACAAGGCAGCTGGAGAGGACAACCAATAGTTGTTGCCTGATCTTCAGACACACCATGGCACACATGTGTATGTACATGTAGACATATGCATGCATGCACATGTGTACATACACATACACTGTAAACAAGTAAAACTGAACTTTTATTTTAAATAAAAGAAATGAGTTGTTCTTATTTTAGGCTGTGATGGTCTTGGTGTTGCTACAGTCAATGGTTTACTGACAAAGGAAAAAGAAAAAAATAAAACAAAACAGAAGTCAAACAATAACAAAACAATTATGTACCAGTTGGAAGCTTTAAAAACTTTAAAATTTCCTTTTCTTAATATGGTCTTCCTACATCACTCTGTCTGGCCTAGAGCATTCTGCGCAGACCAGGGTATCCTTGAACTCATCAGAGACCCTCCTACCTCTGCCTCCCCAACACTTGGATTAAAGTGTGTCAGCATGCTTAGCATGCAATTCTTTTTAACTGGCCCTATCCTCTTGCTAAGGGTCCATAGTAAGTTCTTATAGATGACTTTGAAATTCTGCTTTGGAAAAAGATAACTTTTAAAACTATCTTCTCAGAGGTTAAGAATCTGTTACAAGGACTTACAAGGACACCCCCAGGACTTAATACATTGCCTATAAAGCCACTTGAGTATTTGCTGAATGAATGCATGCATATCTGATTCAGGGTCATAGAAAGTGCTGGCTGTGTACCGATTTCTATCCTGGAAGGTCACCAGGACACTACTATAACTCAGTAGGCCTGCATAGTCCTCATAGTAAAGAAGCAAACCAAAGCCCAGGGCTTCTTGCCCCAGGAAGGTGCTCTGTGACGTTTAAACCAGTAACTCCAAGCCACTGCTTTTCAAGATGAGGGAGAAAAAGGAAAGAAGCTGAGAAGCCAAGTGCGTCAGGGTTGAGGAGATGGTTACAACCCTTGCAGGTAGAGTTCAGGATGATGCTGTGCTGCATTCCACTTGCATTCAGGACACCTTGCAGAAGGCGGAAGGGCTCAAAGCACACTGTATTTGACCATGCCCAAAAATGCTATTGATGAATTACTACTAACCATTTGCACAAGTGGACTGGTTAAAACCAAGAGTATAATGTGTTAGAAGCTTGCCATGCAACACAATCACACACACACACACACACACACACACACACACACACACACACATATACATACACATGAGCCTAAGGCTTCTATTTCTCGATTACTGTATTGATACTCCAAGAAGGCATACTTTTGAGACTTAAATATATATAGCTACTATATTTTTCATAAACCAAAATTTTGTTCTTACTAAAGTTTTCTGCTGCATGCACATTAATCACTCACAAAACTGTATTATTCAGTTTAAAAGGTTCTTTATCTCTTAAAGGAAAACGTATTTAGAACAAAAGAGAATTTAAGAAAATGGTGCCTCTGATAGCTGAGTCCATAGTCTGAAATGTCATCAGTTGCAGGAAAAGGGCGCTCAGGGCTATCGTGCATGGCAACAGAGTAGCCACGGCAACAGAGTAGTCATGGCAACAGAAAACTCAGTGGCAGATTTCATTAGGATAGGTGCTTGTGCTGAACTTGAAAACACATCTCTAAGGTGTGGCCTTTTGCTCCAGAGTTTTTCTGCTATAAATACTTATGTACTTTGCTGAGTTTCAGAGCCTGCACATGTGACAAATTGTCCAGTAAGCCTAGGAAGCCTTAAGGGCCAAGCAAGGGGCTTTTGCAAGATGTGCGCAATCCCCCAAATGTCAAACCATTGGTCTCACTCTATTATGGTGCATTTATTGAACAGCAAATCAAACCAGTGATGTAAAGCTGTCCATATTATAATGAACTCTAACGACAAGAGGATGGCTTAAAAACATCTCTATCTGCTCGTGTGTTTACAACAACGCTGGACTCGGTGATGTTTTATGAGTTCTTAATGTACATTTCTATGTTTCTTCACTCTGGGGCTCAGCTTATTTAATACCTTTGCTCTGCTTTTGAGAGAGGTTATGGCTATGGCCTGAAACTCATACTCTTCCTGAGTCAGCTCTCTCAGCGCTGGGATTACAGGTGTGCGCCAGCAAACCTCGCTTTGTGAAATATCTATTATTACTTCCTTTCTCTTCACTGAACCTCATTAACCTTCTCCTGAAGGAACAAATTTAAAAAAAAAATAGAAAAAAATTTTAAAAAGGAAGGAAAGGAGAGAAGAAGTCACCTGTGCTTTCCAAATACTGTACAGTAAAGGACTAGTGAGTGGGGTGCCACAGGCATGGAAGCAGGGCTCTGAGCCTGTGGAAGAGCTAGGACCACTGTGCTGCTCTGAATAGGTTTGGCTCCCACAGGCTCATGTGTTTGAATGCTTGGCCCATAGAGAGTAACTATTAGGAGGTGTGGCCTTGTTGGAGGAGATGTGTTACTGTGGAGGCAGGCTTTGAGGTCTAACATAAATGCTCAAGCTAAGTCCAGTGTGAAACATATTCCAGTCTCCTCCTGGCTACCTGTGGATCAAGATGTAGAGCTGCTGTCTCCTTCTCCAGCACATTGTCTACCTGCAGGCTGCCATGCTTCCTGCTAAATGATAATGGACTGAACCTCTGAAACTGTAAGCCAGCCCCAATTAAATGTTTTCCTTTGTTGAATCCTGCTATTTAAGGTCACAGTCCTTCATGTCTGGACAACTCTCTTGAGCTTGGGGCAAGATGGGGGGCTCCCTTTTCTTAGAGGGGTTGCCTCTTCTCTGCCTGATCTGGGGAGCCCAACCCCCACACCCTCTACCTGAGGAATGCCACATTGAATTACAGGTTCGACTTCCCTTCTCCAGATAACAATCTGCCCAGGAAGCACCTGAGACTCTGGAATGCCTCTCCATTTAAATGAGATACTCCTCATACCCTAAACTCCAGCCAATGGCACAGAAACCCCAGAAACCCCTACCCCCCCAAACCTAAATATCCCTTGATTCACCCTTAATAAAGTTGAGCTGCCTCTCTGAAGCCGATTCTAGAAGTCTGTCATCTCCATTGTACCCATGAGCCCACCATGTCCTTCGACTCTCCTTCCTTTGTCCTTGTGGGCCTGTGGACAACAGCCCTCTGGAAAGGAGGGAGGTTCACATTCCTTTATAAGAGTTGCCTTGGTCATGGTGCCTCTTTGTAGCAGTAAAACCCTAATTAAGACAACTATGCAGAAGGAAAATAACCTGGCTGCAGACAGGCCTACTGGTGACATCATACTTATGATGTCCATGAGGGTCTAGATCATCGACCTTCATTTGTGCCAGTAACACCAGCTCTGTAGTGTAGTATGAGTCAAGGCAGGCCAGCTTTCCTCTCATTCCTCTAGGTGAGCACTCAGTGGTGGGAAGGCCTTTAGAACAGATGGCTTAAGGGTGAGCCAGGCTCCTTGGGGAAGAAGACATCTTCAGACGTCAGGAAAGCTTGAGCTGAGCTTACAGTGGGTTTTAAGGTCTGTTGATGATTGGCCTGCTAATAAGAAAATGAGGAGAAAATTTGAGCTGGAGGAAGAGAGGGGCACTTCACATGCTGAATGTCAGCTGGTTGACCCTGGGTACTACCTATGTCTCACTAGTAAACTGGATGAGGTGGAGAGACAGAAATGCCAGGAAACATCTCCCTTCATCCAGAAGCCCCCTCAGCACCTCACAAGGACAGGACTTCATTCAGCAGCGGGGCCAGGCATGACCTCTGCTGAGGGCTGGAGGGAGGCAAATTTAATCCAAGAAATAATTAAGTGGATGTTACTCTGGGAGCCAGATTTCTTTTCCCATCCTTTTTCACAGTTTCTATAATAATCTAGGATTTCCAAAAATATAGACACAAGGATGGTACAACCAGAGCTTGTGAACCAAAAAAACCCCCAAACAAACAAACAAACAAACAAAAACCAACCAACCAACCAACCAAATAAACAAAAAAACCCAACAACTACTAAAAAAAAAAGCTAAACATTGATCATCTTTCAAAAGAAATGGCCCGATGCCTTCAGGTTGCAATAATTCTTTCCCAAATATTGCCTCACCAATGTCTAACTTCAAAGTCAATGTTTCTATCCTGTTGTTTGGTGGGAGTAGGGACAGCATGACCAAACTCCAGGTGCTAAAACAAGCTGAGGCACATTGCAGGAGAAAGGCTGGAGGAGTTCACTGGCTGGAGCTGCCAAAGTTAGATTTCTTCAGGGGCTGTGCAATCTTCCTACTGTAAGGGCTTTGATGTGAGAAATATGGGTGGGTGTCAGGTTATGGGAAGAAACAGGAGTTGGAGATGGAAAACGTGGGTCTAAGTTCCTCTTAGTTCTGCTTGGGCACGATGCTTGGCTTCTCAAGTTTGCTTTTCCATCTCCTGTCACAGGGTCTCAGATATCGCAGACTGGCCCCAAACTCTGTACGTAGCTGAGGTTGACCCTAGACTCTTGATTCCCTTGCACCTAACCCCTCAGTGTTGGAATTACAGGTGTGTACCACCATGTCTGGTTTGCATTTCCTTAATAGTAATATGGTGCTAAAGTGACATCTATCACCAGACATACCTATCACTAGAGTTGCCATGAGTCAGTGTGTATTGGATGGGAAATAGTTTGCTAAGAATAAAAGGCTTTTCCTGTCACTTATAATGTTGGCTTGGGGGAATAATACTTGACATTTCCCAGTTAAAAATATACACTGAAGAATCAGAAACTGGATCTGTACGCTGCTTTTTTCTTTTTCTTTTTCTTTCATTTTTACTAGTTAAGGAAGAACAGGCCTAATGTCTTTTCACCTTATCTTATAATGAGGTTTCTTTTCTTTTCCTATTCATACCTGTCCTCTTGACTACAGGTTTCTGGAGAGTGGAAAGTATATCTTGCATTTATAATCCTAGAGTTTTCCACAAAGCAGGCATTCCGTCTGAGGAGGAGCAACATTAAATAATGTTTGTACTATAGTTCTTTTGTGAAGCCTCCCTCTCTGTACTAGCTTGGGAGATTTCAGATCAGAGCTTATGTCTCCATGCATTCACTGCTGAAAATTGAACCCAGGACCTCTATCATATAACAGGCAAGAATTCTGTTACTAAGTCATACCTGGCCTCATGTATTTTCATTCTGAGTATCATATCTAATACAGAATAGGTTCTTTATTAAAAGTGTGTTGAGGCTGGATGTGGTATAATGTCAGCACTCAGGAGCTAGAATGTGGTGGTTTGAAATAAAATGGCCCCCACTCGCTCTTAGGGAGTAGCACTATTAGGAGGGGTGGCCTTGTTGGAGTAGGTGTGGCTTCTGTTGGAGGAAGTGTGTCACTGGGGCTGGGGATGGGGTATGAAAAGGTCTTAGAATCGCAAGTCCAAGCTTAGTGGCTCACTGTCTCTTCCTGTGCCTGCAGATCAAGATGTAGAATTCTCAGCTTCTTCTCCAGCACCATGTCTGTTTGCATGCCACCATGCTTCCTTCTGGTCATGATGATAATGGACTTAACCTCTGAAACTTTAAACCATCCCCAATTACATATTTGTCTTTATAAGAGTTGCCATGGTCACCATGTCTCTTCACAGTAATAGAACCCTAACAAAGACACAGAGGCAGGCTGATCAGGAGTCCAAGCTTAGTGTCATCTGAGTGTGAGGTCAGACTAATCTATATAAGACACCACTGCCTTCTACCTCCTCCCAAAAGAAGCCAGTTAGTGGTACATTCCTGTAATCCTAGCTCCTAGGAAACTGAGAAAGGAGAAATAACTTGAGTTTAAGATCAGCTAGGGCTGCACAGAACTGTCTTTTAAAAACAGTGTGCTGAGAGATAATGAAAGAAGAAAGGAACCTGCTGGTCTACCTATCCAGGAGTCACAGAGAAGATTCTAAGGTTTTCTTCTAAGGATTCCATTCTTGACATTTCATTCCAATGGAAAGAGCTCTTTCCCTATCAGCTCTCTATGAAGGTTCAACTCTTGGCAACTTCTGCCATATCAAGCTTTGGCTTCTGTGCATGGCAGGCACCCTGGATATCTGGACATGTGGCCCTGGACATCACAATTAGAGTTAGTCTGCTAATGCCTTTAGCTGAGGAGAACTGTCATTTGGTAATTAACTTAGAGCCGTGACAAAAGTCTGTGACATCGATGAATCAGAACATAACACGGACCCTTGTTTTTCTCCCAAGGGACACATAAATCACGAAACTATATATATATATATATTTGGAGTTGTTAGTGGAATGAGCTTGTAGCAGGAAAAGCCAGGAGAGGCTGACATGAAGAGGTTTACTTGAAGGGGCTGAGACCTACCAAGCCCTCTCCTTAAGAATATACCTCTTCAGGACAGGACCTTGCAAGGACTTGAGAAATCTATCTTCCTGTACAGAGAAGCCCCCTGTGCCTGCATGGTGTGGGTGTGAGGCCTCTGGAGCAGGCCTGTCCCCCCTGTGGGTCCTTCTCTTTTCTAGCCTTAGGGGATGCTTCCAGAGGGCTGTTTTGTGTTTGACTCTGGATGACTGTAACCAATGGACCTTGTGAGGGCCCTAGCTTTGCCCTTTCTAGAACAAACCAGAATGAAAGAACATAGCACACAAGGTCTAAAAATGATCTCTCCTCTCTCTTCATGTGTCAGACAAGTTGACAGGCTGTAGACACAGGGCCAGGGGTTCTGCTTATGTGGTCCTCTGTCCTCACACAGTGATACAGGCTAGGAGGAACTGAGGGGCCTTTACAACCAGCAGTCTGAAGCAACTGACACAGACCCAAAATGTTGCTAGCATAACAGAGGAACCAATTTTTAAAATCTCCCTGAATTTTAATTCATCTAAAAATTGAAACTGATAACTAATTTGGTTATAAGAAATTACAGCTAAAAGCCTACTTTTCCAAGTAGTAATTTTGCGTCACATATGGGCTTACGCATAAGAACGTGTGTATGCATGTGTTTGTGTGTGTGCATGCAAGTGTGTGAGAGTATGCATGTGTGTGTGTGTGTGTGTGTGTGTGTATGTGTGTTTGTGTATGTGTACTCATGGAGGCCAGGAGTAAATGCTGAGCATCTTCTCTCTACCTTGTTTTTGGAGACAGGGTTTTCTCGCTGAACGTGGAGTTCACTGATTATCTAGACTGGCCAGCTAGTAAGCCCGGAGGATCTTCCTGTTCTACTTCGCTAACTCTGGGATTAAAATATGGGTCGCTATGTGGCTTTTATTCCTCATGGATGCTGGGAGAGTTTCATGTCCTTGTGCTTGAGTAGCAAAGCATTTTACTATGAGCTATCTCCTCAGCAGCGCCCCCTGGCAACTACCAATTTTATGACATCTAAATGTGAAATCCTTCTGACAAAGATTTAGTATTTAAATTGATATATGCTGTAACTGTAAACTGCCTATGAAATTCCAAAGGACTGCTATGACCATATGGTGTGTGTGTGTGTGTGTGTGTGTGTGTATGTGTGTAGCAATATAACTAGCCATTTTTTTTTTAGTATTGTAGAGAATGGGTGAAGTCCAGGGCGAATGTGCATTGTTGGCTGTAAACACAACATTGTCCAGGACCCAACATCTCATCCCCATGGGAGTGACAAAGCTCAGAGGGATGGTGGCTTCCTGTGGCTCTAGAGCAAATGCTGACAGTAGGTACAGAAAATGTCCACAATACCTTTCTTACTTTTTGCTCTTAGATGTTTAAGGCCTGAAGACTGCTCTCCTATAGAGACAGCTTCTACTGAGATTAGCTAGATTTTGTTCAGCCATATATAATAACCCCATCCTCTTAGTTACCTGTATACATTCCAGCCCCCTTCCACTGTAAACAATAACCCTACTCTACACTTGCCTACATGCAATAAAAACAATGAGCTTCCTGGGTGCTGTGGTTTCTCCGTCAGACCTGATCCTAGCTTTTCTCTTTGTGTGTCTGTCTATATGTCCATCCTTTCTTCATTCCCTTATTGCTGTAGTTAGTTTTCTGGGACCTGAAGCCCATGGGGACACAGCACATCATAGTAAACAGAATATACTATCTGAATTGGCTCCACTCATTTCTTTTCATTTACTTTTTTTTTTCAAATGTAGCTACTGGAAGAGATTTAAACGAGCCATGTGGCTTGTGTTGTGTTGACATGTGATATAATCATGACTGTGGGTCTCTCTGACTATTCAACAGCCTGCTCACTGCTCCTCTGTCTAGTTCATCTCACTATAATGCCACTGTCCTGGGAGGGAGCCAGGGGGATACTCAAGTGCCAGGCATTCTTGTAGGCTGAAAATAGCTTGGGGTGGCTTTTAGCTGATAGTCCAGAGGGACACATGTGATAAGTATATCCAGTCAAGAGAAGCATCAGATAACGGCATGTCATATAGAACTTGAGGGAAATGACAGAGAGACTAGATGGTAGCATGGTGGATTGTGGGGCTAGAGTCTGAACAGTGGGGGACAGGAGTGCCAGACTGGATAAATGACTGGATCCAAAAGCCCCACACAGAGCTAAAGCACTTGTAAAAGGAAAGAAAGCCAGTGTGACTGAGCATTGGCCAGGTGTGGGATGACAGGACTCCCAGCAGGCACTCTGCCTCCAAGACACTTAAACTTCCTCCCTCACATCAGTCAGGCTGGGGACATAGCCATTCTTATCAGGATGGACACGGCATCTTTATTTGCTAAATGGAGTAGCCGTTACTAGAGGGTCTTCCTTTTGGCTGTGAGAGCATATGTTTTCCATATAGGCTAAAGAATAAAACACCTTTCAGAAGATGAAAGAAAAGGGCCCCACCCTGGCCAGTGATGCCTGCCTGGTGAGATTTAACAGCACCATCTCTTTCCTTTCTTCTGTCCTTTGCTTTTCCAGAAGTAAATGACCTGACAGCCATCCGACTCAATGTCATGGAGCATCAAAGTTATCTTCTCCTTATTGGATACATGCGGATGTGTGTCCACCATGATTTCCTCATGGGAACATCTGTACAGCTATTTATTCCCCTCTTCCTTTATAGGTACACCGTAACTTGCCTTAGGAATCTACAAACAACTTTCTAGTTTTCATAGTTCATGATTTAAATTTTTATTACATTTGTTTGGTGTGTGTGTGTGTGCCTGTGTGTGTGTGTATGTGTGTACAAAAGCCTGTTACACACATAGAGGACTTCTGAGAGTGTGTTCTCTCCAAACATGTATGTGAACTCAGGTCATCAATCATGGCAGCAAACACCTTTACCATCTCACTGGCTCTAGAGCTTTATAAAGTATCCGTTGACTGGGGAGAAATTTGGATTCTATGGTTGGTGATGACTCAAAATACTTTCCTGCCACATGCGAGGCCTTTGGTTCAACCCCCAGCCCTACAAATAATAATAAAGAAAATCATGGCTAGTAATGACAAGTGTATAGCTCTGAGGAAGACGCTTGCTTGGCATGTGCAAGTTCCTGTGTTCAGTCCCCAGCACCACCAACCCAAAAGAGTCTCTTCTCATATATGATATGGCATCGCTAGAGAAACGTTGGTCTCAGGGAGGGAAAAAAGGGATAAAGTACCTGGCCACATTCATCACTACAATTTAATAAAGCAGGGGTGTTAGACCAAGGGGCGATTTCAATTACATCTCTGGCCAAGGGGTGCACGCCAGACTGCTTAATCATTAACCCTTCACCAGCCACCTCCGCTGCTCCACTGGAACCTGACTACCTGCGGGTGAGATCAGGTCTCAGCAAGTATATCTCTACCTGTCCTGAAACCTGCTCTGTAGCCCAGGCCCACTTCAGACTCAGAGATCCGCCTGCCTCTGCCCACCAAGCGCTGGGATCAAAGGCGTGTGCCACTACCTCCCCGCTGACATGCGATTTCTTACTAAATTTATTTTCAGAGATGGGAGAAGGGCAAGAGGTGATGCTGATGGTAAGGAGAATGGCCCAGTGTTTATGGTACCATCCTGAGATTCTGACAGTCCTGGAATAGCCTTGTCTTACTCAGCTGATGACAGATGCACTCGGGAATATAGACTCTGTCCCCATAGAGGAGGTTACCCAAAGTATGATCCATCTCTTCTCAGAGGCTGTAAGGCAGACAAGCTCCATCCTTGCTGGGCTTTCCGCCCTCTCCCCCACCCCAGACCCACTCCTCCATAGCTCTGAGGGTTATTCCTGGGATCCCTTTTAATAAGCTGGCCCACAAGACTCCCCTCAGGACTCACACAGCTCTGTATGAGAGTTGCCATGAGAAAAGGGAGTACCCTGACCACGTCAGACCAAGTGAAATATCAGATGTTTTCTATAGATGAAGTCACTAGAGTTTATCTGAATATTCTTTCTCCTCAGGAAGCCTCCTTTGTCTTGGTGAGAACTGCTTAGTGGTGACTAGGTGACTCTACTGTAACATTCAGACAGGAAAACTGCCCTATCATTCTGGCTTTCTCTCAGGGGCGGGGGGGGGGGCTGGTCACACCCCATGGAGATCTTCAGGAGAGCAGTTGCAGTCTGGGCCATTACCACATCTGTGTGGTGCTCCACTTCAGAGCATCCGGTTCTCCCCTCTCATTTACCTTCGGACTACAAATAGGAACCCAGGGGTGTCCTCTAGGGGGTACCCAGGAAAGATTCTGGTCTGTTATTTGGGTAACTCCCTGAGCCACAGCTCCTGGCAATGCTCTGGTAGAGCTTAGGCAAAACCAAGTTCACCTGTGAGGCACTGACAGGAGACCTGCGGCAGGCAGAGGGTCAGCCTCGGGAGGGAGGGGCTAGGAACTGCCCCAGGGAGGCAGAGCCACAAAGAAAAGGGGTGCCAGTGAAAATGACTCAAGGAGAGTCAGGGATGAGAGGAAGTGGGGGGCTGGATGCAGAGGTCATTGTCTGGGTTTAGAAGCTTTCTGGGTTTTTTTCCTTCTTTAGGAAAAAACAAAACAAAACAGAATTTTAACCTGTCCTCTCAAACAAGGGAGTACATCCATACAGCACTCAGTTCATGCACTGTATGCAGAGCCAAGTGGACCCCCTCTTCATCAGCATTTGGGCGGAGTGATGTAGACCATTTTGCTCTTTTCTTTAAGATAGGATTGCTAATCAAGTAAATGTTATTTACTAAATATTACTAATTACTGCTAAAGCAACAGCTCACGTTCAAAGGGCATTTGGCAACATTGGAGTATTTTTATACCCCTCTCCTTTATCTCTCATGAACACATATCGGGGTGGATATTATATTCTTCATCTAGGCATTACAGTCGAGGAATCACCTTATGAAATTGTGTAATTGGTCAGAGGAAAGAGGAGCTTGGAGTAATCCTTTCCATCCAAACCCAATATTCTTTCCTTCTGTATCTTTTAGTAGAAAACTGAATTTGTTTATAAGAGCCAGTGGGCTCATAAGCATGAGCACAACTTCCCTCATAGACATTCCCTGGCACTCCTGTAATGACAGATATTCAAAGCCACAAAATTGAGTTTCTTCGAAATGTTATTCTTCAGTCTTTACTGACATTGCTTACAATGGGAATATCTTACAAAGATTTAATTGGCAAAAGGGAATTGTTTACTTGCACAAATTTAAGAATCAAAACTTATAATGTAAAAGGCATTATAAAGACTGTATGTCTACACTTTCTGGGCTAAAGTTACATTTGAAAGCATTTCTGCTTCAAATGTGTGTGAATAACTTCAGAGATTCAAAGACCTATTCTATCCCTAGAGAGTATCTGAAAACCTTTTCATGAAAGAAAAACAAATATCCAGCCTCTAATTTTTGATTTGAAAAAGCAAGCAAGCAAACAACCAACCACTCTGCGTGAAGTAAAGAAGAAATATAACATCAAGTTCCAACATGGCCCCACATCACAGCTGCTGGGCAAAGCCTGGGGGCGGGGGAGACAGCCCAACAGCTGTTAAGCCATGGAAAGCATGCGCAAATTGCTATGTTTTGAATGAAAAGTCATTCCAATAATTCAGAAGGGCCAGGACGGAACTCGTGCATTCTTTATCCAGAATCCGGCCCTGCCACATTCCATGGAGGTTGGGAGCACACAGTGTCAGTGGCAAGGAAGATACTCTATGCAAAGGACGAGGGGCAAAGAAAGTTCCCTTCACTCCAACCTCGAAGACACCCCGTCCCCCAGGAGCTGCAGGATTGCCTGCAACATCTGAAAGGCAAGATGCAGAGTCAATCGTTGTTTGGATCTAAACACTCTGCCACTTACAATTTACTTCAGTTCCCCCTCTTGAATTTAGGGAAAATCTCCCCTCATTTGTCAGGAGAAACAAACAGTCCATGAAGACTGAACACACAGGCCAACTTCAGCTTGTGATGTCTCAGCTCCTCTGGCCTCTCTTTGGCTTTCGAAGGACCCAGCAGCAGTGGGAGCCTGGATTATAGACAGGTTTTCTGACACGGGGTTCTAGAGGGAACTGAGTGTTAAAGACTTGGGGGCTACATTACCCACGTAGCCACACTCTACCTATTAATTACCTGTTACCCAGGCACACGCTTCTACAGTGCAGCATGTAACTGACAGCATATGAAGGCTCAACCAACATATTTGTCTTAGTGGCTCATGAAATAACAGCGCATCTTATATTAATGATTCTTATGGAGGCGGATCATAAAATTAAATATTTGTGGAGTCCCGTTCTCATCCAAGCTCTCGACTGGATTACTTGTTGTAGATACACGAGGGTCCCCAGTACCCAGGGAAGAGCCAGGCATGGTAGCACACACCCGTAACCCCAGAGTTGTGGAGGCAGAGACAGGAAGATCCTGGGTGCTCTCTGGCAGGCCAGTCTAGCTGTAGTGGCAAGCTCCAAGTTCAGTGAGAGATCTTGTATTAAAAGAGCAAGTGGGTAGGAGGAAGGTGCGGGAAGCTGACCTCTACACCCCACCCAACACTGCTCACATACAGGGAAGCACACGCTCACTCAGGCAAGAGCACCGACAAACACAAGTGCAAATAGACACATATCATTGCATATTAGCAATACTTTCAGTGAAACAATTAATATTTTGTCCAAAAAAGGGTTTTCATATCAGTATTTCCATTCAGTCCTTTTAGATTTGTTCTTTTAGTCAAAGTTCTCTCTGTGTCTCTGTCTCTCCATCTCCTCCTGTCCACCTTCTCATCTTCTCTTGCCCCCCTTCCCTCCTCTTTATCTTTTAACAGGGTTTCACTATCAGCCCAGACTGGCCTCAGAGTTGTGATCCCCTCGCCTCAGCCTCTCCAGTGCTGGTATTAGAGGTAAAAGCCATCATGCTCAGCAGAACTCCTGATTTTGATAACGCAGTTGATTTTGACAAGGCAGACATTTTGCTCATGGATGATGCTGATATAGGCATAACTTAACAACTGGATACCAACAGCATATATGGGTTATCACGCATGCCAATCATTTGGGAGGTTTAGTGATGGTTCTGACCTATCCCCTAACTACCAATGGGCCGCCTGCCTCATCATGCTATTTGAGTCTCTCAGCATCCTTGCAAGTGAGGACCATTGGTGCCTGTGGCTGTCCAGGTGACGTCTAATCTCTTCCAGCTTTCTAGTGCTCAGTTTAAAAGAATGGACACTGTATGATGTTAGGCCTAACTATGAAAAATAGAATAATTTATCCAATATCTTTCAGATAGTACATGGCTTTAAAATATATGCAGACTTAGGACATACGATTAGCATAGCTGATTCCTCAAACGTTTCTCTGCCTTTCAAATCTACTATGCTGTTTTGCCATGCCCCAGTTCTCCTGCAGTGAAGTCTACCTCTCCTCCTTTGAGATGCTGCATGTGTGTGTGTGTGTGTGTGTGTATGTGTGTATATGTGTGTGTATGTGTGTATAGGGGGGCAGGGAACTATTTATCTTTCATAGTCTCCTTTCCCATCAAGGTAGACTTAATCATTTCTTTATAACATACCCTCTTCAATCTGCAAAGCCCCCCTCCAACAAATAAGCTTATCATTAAAAAAGAAAGAAAGAAAGAAAGAAAAAAAGAAAGAAAGAAAGAAAGAAAGGAAGAAAGAAACCCTACAGTCCCTTAGAACACACATAAAAAGAACAGAAGAGGGTTCCCCATAAAGCTTGGCAACTTTCCAGCAGGCTAAACAAACCTTATGAGTTTCTAGGATTAGAATTCGGCAGAAGAAACAAGCCAATTAAAAAAAGCTTGGCCCTGGACCGTGTGTAGATAAAGTGCTTTGCACATGCTACAACAATCTAACCTGAGTTGGAAATTCTGCAGGCTGACTGCCTAGTGATTTGCATCTTAATCATTTTCATTTGATTCATTTTATTCTCTCAGTAAAAGTCAGGTGCCACTTGGTCAAGGAAAGACCCATCTTCCACCTGCCTCCCCACCAGGCTAGCCAGACACAATGGGCTCCATCCACAAGGTTTCCAACTTAGAGGCTCTGCTTTGACTCAGAGTCACCAGTGCCCCTTGTGCCAAGTGGGTTGTCCGGAGCATCCGAGCATGGAGTTGGTCTTTAACAGTCCACTAAGTGGTACTGTTACCACAGTACTTAATACCACAACCCCAAAAGCACACAAGACAGGCATTGTCCAGCACATCTTATGCTGCCACAAAACCAAGAAACCACACTTACACCACTCGCTATCTGAGAATCCCACATAACTACGGAGAACAATCCAAGTCAAAGGCTACGTGGTCCCCAAAGCCTATCAGGTTCCATGTGACAAAACTTCAGAAGATACAATCTAACATTTCTTTCCCAGGAGAAATCAACACTAGGTCATACAGTAACACCTTATATTGTACTGTGGAACAAAGAACAAAAATGTTTTTCATGTGCATTTTGAATTAATGATACTTCAGTCACACGAGAATTATAATGAGGCCTAGAGAGCTGATAGACGCCTAAGACGTGAGCGACTCGAGGCTTGGTGGCTTTTCTAGATGAAGGGGAGGGAGAATGACTCAATCCCAGTGTTCTCTCACAAAGATTCTGAAGCCCAATAAGTGATAAGCTTGGCGTGTTCCAGGTAAAGAATAAATGCAGCACGAACTTACTTAACAGTTGGCAATAGAGGGCCTGTAAACTTCTCTTCATGGTATCATCTGGTCCTGCTGGTCCTCCAGTTTATTCATGATTCTGTCTAGGAAAATGAGAGGAGACACTGTTACATCAGGGGACATAAATTCCCAATTAGAAGCTTTCCATTTGAACCTGAGCACATACATAGCTATATTTGAAATAGGAGACTCTTTAAAAACAGTTTAATTTATAATGCTACGTTATACAATTACCACCAACCCTTTGACCAAATACCCAAACCATATAACACTCCCTACCCCAACCTGAAGACAGTCCCTATGGGCAGAGAGTAACATCTTGGCCTCAAGGGCTTTTCATAGATTTTGTGAGTCTAGTCGAGTGGTTCTCAACCTGTGGGTCAAGACCCCTCTAGGGTTGGAGAATCCTTTGACAAAGGTTGCCCGAGACCATTGGAAAACACAGACATTTACATTACGATTCACAAAAGTAGCAAAACTAAAGAAATGAAGTAGCCACAAAAATAAGTTTATGGTTGCGGTCATCACAGCATGAGGAACTGTATGTATTAAAGGGTCCCAGCACTAGGAAGGTTGAGATCCACTGCTCTGGTCGTTAGAGAAGAACAGAATTTTTGTCTTTTGTAAGCTTATTCCTACGGAGGGATTCACTAATTCAAAACAAGAACCAGAGAACTTTCTCACACTTGAAAATGTAGGATGCAAAACATAATTATTAGCTGGGCACACACCTGTAATTCTGGCACTCAGAAAACAGGAGGGAGGAGGGAGAGTTCAAGGCTAGCCTAAAGCTACATATCAGGACCTTGCTTCAAACAAAGATAATAAAATGAATAAACCACATTCAAAAATAAGAAAAGACATAAATAATTTTTTATTATAAAATATATTATGATGTATTTGGAAAATACTGGAATATAGGTAAGAATAATCAAGAAGGCTTAGATTATATTATCTCACCAGCATGAGGCAATCGCTCCGACTCTCCATTCTGAGCATCTCTCTGGGCTTTGTGTGTGCACTTCCCATGGCTGTCTTGTTTCATGTACTGTTCCCTCAGACTTGTCTCCTAGCAGCAGAAGCATGCTGCTGTGTCAACTGGGCTTTACTACCTGCTATCTAAGTGGCAAATATTGACTCAAGAGAAGTTCCCAGATGTGAAAAACGCAAGGATACAATGCAAAGCTTTCGAGAAGCTGTGAATGTTCTCTTCAGGACCAGTATCACAGAAGAACCATCCAGACTACATCCTACCCAAGAACGGAAACTTAGGATTCCTTTTCATGCCTCCAGGTAAAGCAAGGTCCCACTTCACTGCTTTAATTTTTACTTAATGTGGGTGGAAGTCATTTGTCTTAAAAAAAGCTAGAATTTATATTCTTTGGTCATTCTCTCTCAACATGGCAGGTTTCCATTTTCTTCTTACACCTCAAGTAGAAGAACTAAGTTGCCGGGGCTGGTGAGATGGCTCAGTGGGTAAGAGCACTAACTGCTCTTCTGAAGGTCCTGAGTTCAAATCCCAGCAACCACTTGGTGGCTCACAACCACTTGTAATGAGATCTGACACCCTCTTCTGGTGTGTCTTAAGACAGCTACAGTGTACTTATTTATAATAATAAATAAGTCTTTGGGCCTGAGAGATGAAGGCTCACAACTATCTTAAAAGAAAAAAAAAAAAAAGAACTAAGTTACCTTAATATCTGTTTAAGATTGAGAGATAACTGGTATAGCATAAAATTCTGCCTTTAACACGCACAACTAGCTGGTGAACACTTATCAGAGAAGTTTCCTTTGGCAGGAGGTGAGATTCACAGCTGATCAGTGTGCAGAGAATAGATGGAGTGCTCAGTCCTAAATGGGCAAGCTATATCACACCCTCTCCCTGGAGGGGCCATTATGGAACATAAGAAACAGATAATAGAAGGCTGACACAAACCAGTGCTTTTTTTTTTTATTGTCTGAGTTTTATTTTTTGTTATTTATATTAAAATTCACAACTTAGCTGGGAAGTTTTGTGATCACTAAAACTTAAGTAAACTATCCCATTTTTTTTTTTTAATTTTTATTAAACATTTTCTTTTTTTACATTTCAAATGATACCTCCTTTCCCAGTTTCCCCTCTGGAAAAAAACAACAAGAACAACAGCAAAAAAACCCTATTCCCTCCCCTTTCCCCCTGCTCACCAACACACCCTCTCCCACTTCCTGGCCCTGGCATTCCCCTACACTGGGGCATAGAACCTTCACATGACCAAAGGCCTCTCCTCCCATTAATGACCAACTAGGCCATCCTCTGCTATACATATGCTGCTGGAGCCATGAGTCCCACCATGTGTACTCTTTGGTTAGTGGTTTAGTCCCTGGGAGCTCTGAGGGCACTAGTTAGTTCATATATTGTTGTTTGTCATAAGGGGCTACAAACTCCTTCAGTTCTTTGAGTCCTTTCTCTAGCTCCTTCATTGGGGACCCTGCGCTCAGTCCAATGGATGGCTGTGAGCCTCTACTTCTGTATTAGTCAGACACTGGCAGAGCCTCTCAGGAGACAGCTATATCAGGCTCCTGTCAGCCTGAAACCAGTGCTTTCCAGATGTAACAGGGCTATCGCACACAGTGGCAGGGCCTGCATGCACAAGACCTGTACAAGATCAAGCCAGCTCAAACAGGAGCATGCGTGAGAAAGGGCTCACGAAGCCCACCCCAGCAACTGAAGACTGCTGGGAAAAGGAGAGTCAGTGTCCTGAAGAGGCTGCCCATGCTCCGGTGCCTAAGTGGTCTGTGTGGGTTTAAAGAGGTCTATACTCTCTAGGAGAGGGAAAGTGGTGGTAGTGACAGGGAGGAGCTACTGTAGAGAGGGTCAGAGGTGGGGTTCGACCAGCCCACATTATATGCATGTATGAAAGTCTCAAGCAGTACATTAGACATGCTGCTTGCCTGTCACTGCCTATTCCAGAACATTCCATACTTGTATAAAGCCACCACTCATTAGCCATTTGTGAGCTTCTCTGATGACCACTGCTCTGCTGGCCACTCCTCTACATTTGCCTTTTGGGGATGGTTTATATAAACAGGATCACACAATGTGTGGCATCTACTCCTGGTCTCCTCACTTAGCACAGTACTGTTGAGCTTTATTTCTGTGTGGACATCCTGTATTCAGAAACAGATTTAACAAGCACGCTGCTCACTTTCACCCATCTCCCATGGCTAGAAAGATCTTTGTGTCCTCTTGTTACAAAAATATTCATCTGCATTTGTCTTATGGTATTTTATATTGCATTTGTTACTTCCTAAATGCTCTTCTACTCTTAGACAAGTTTCTGACTTTGTGATACCTTCAATTTCTGGTTTCTTATTCTACCACTAGAGTGGTATATACGTCAAACCGTTAGTACAGTTGCTTTTCTATTATTCTTTTTGAAATCTGCCTTATTCGTGTTTATAGTAAAGAAATTAGTGATTATACTAAAGGAATATGGGGATTAGAGTTGGGAGATCTCTTCTATTTGCTTAGAAAAGACTTGGTATCTTCAAAAATCCCAGTGTGGTAAGGAGAAAGAAAAATATGTTAAAGTACGTTGCCGTGGATATCAGAATGTGTTCCAAAGGGTAAGAAGTTCTCTTTTCAGGAATGCAACACCTTAATGATGTCGTTAGTTAAGCAAATAAAGACTCCATACCCCAAAGAGTAAGAGACAGAGTAAGAAGAAGAGACAGGGATAATTAAATTGCCTGCAGTTAAAACCAAATAAAGAGACTTAAGCATCTGGATATTAGGGCTAGGAAAGATGGGCTCCATTGGCGGTCCACAAATGGCCGAGGCTGCTGTGATAAATGGGAGACACCAAAAATATGCTGGGAGGTGAGGCTGAAAGGGAAGGCTGGCATGAGATATGACCCTCAGGGGCCCTGGGAGTGTTAGTTTTCCTCCACTTCTGGTTTTACATTATCTTTACTCGCAGGTACATCTGCATGTTGTTCATCCATGAAGAGTGTCCTCAAAACCTTAGGATAAATCTTGCATAAAATAGCCAACTGCTACTCATGTTTCACAGGGGCAGTATAAGACAAATGATCTTGTTCTGAGCCAAGGGTGACTTCCAGAGGCCACCCCCTGCTGGCAGCCATAAGCAATGGGTAGTGGGGCAACTGTGGGGTACTTAGGACATGGTAAGCACTCATTGAACATCTAGTAAATAGGGAGTAAATGAATATATAGATGATCAAGTGATAAGAGAATGGAAAATAACTATGGTTAATTTTGATCAAGGGGAACATAAGCCTCTTAGCCATTTCTAGAAATGCTTAGGGGTTTTTGAAGAAGCCGGCGATGTCCTCCAACATAAGGGTAAAGCTATTAGTGAGCTATTAAAGAAACAATTGGGCCAGCAAGTCTCAGAGACTTGGGACCATCTGAGTTACACAGGGCCATCCCAACTACAGATACCATCTGGCATACATTTTATTCAAGATTCATCCTTTTTTAAGTCCCTTAATGGAGTTTCACAATGGTTTTTCTTCTTTTACATCCTACTGTCTCATCAAGTAAATCTGTAGGCATTTTATATGTATCTTTTGCCACTGTGACATATTTCCTGTCACCATTTCAATCTCTAATTACCCTGACATGGAAATGACTGCATTCTGCACATTCATTTTGGGATGTATCTGAAGTCACTCACTGTTCTAATGATGGCTTTTAAGCTGAGTCTCCTGGGTCAGTTGTGTTACTTTGAATAGATGGAGAGTTACAGTTAGATTGTATCAAAAGCTACTTTATTAGATCACATTTTGTTTATTAATTTGTGTGTGTGTGTGTGTGTGCGTGTGTGTGTGTGTGTGTGTGTGTGTGCGTGTATCAGGGTCTGCTTATGGCATAGCCATATGTGTGGAGGTCAGAGGATGACCTGCAGAAGTTAATTCTCTTCTTACACCATGTGGATCAAGGAGACTGGAACTCAGGTCATCAGGCCTGGCAGCAAGTACCTTTCCCCTCTGAGCCATCTCCCCACTTCCTAAAGCTATTTTTTTTAACCACATGATAAGAAATATTAACTCTATCAGCATGGCCCCTTAGGGAATAATTTAAGAGCCTTAAGGGCAATGATTAGTTTCTGGAGTGAATTCCTGAGAAATTAAATGGCCTTAAAAGAACAGTCAAAGAAAAACAATCTACTTTGACGACTCCAGTTCTGGGACAGTTGCTATGCACTTGTGGTCCTCAACCTTCCGAATGCTGAGACTATGTAAGAAAAGTTTCTCATGTCATGGTGATTCCCAACCATAAAATTATTTTTATGGCTACTTTATAAATATTACTTTGCTAGTGTTATGAATCATAATATGAATATCTATGCTTTCCAGTGGTCATAGATGACCCCTGTGAAAGGTCATTCTACCCCCACAGTGGTTGCAACCCACTGGTTGAGAACCACTGCTATAACCAAAGTCAGGTCTACAGCCTCAGACCTTGAAGTCAGTGAGCTCTAGAAGCATTCACCCCCTGGCTCAGGCAGTAAGCATACCTTTGACCACTCTAGAAGCATTCACCCCCTGGCTCAGGCAGTAAGCATACCTTTGACCACTCTAGAAGCATTCACCCCCTGGCTCAGGCAATAAGTATACCTTTGACAGCTCTAGAAGCATTCACCCCCCTGGCTCAGGCAGTAAGCATACCTTTGACAGCTCTAGAAGCATTCACCCCCCTGGCTCAGGCAGTAAGCATACCTTTGACCACTCTAGAAGCATTCACCCCCTGGCTCAGGCAATAAGTATACCTTTGACAGCTCTAGAAGCATTCACCCCCTGGCTCAGGCAGTAAGCATACCTTTGACAGCTATAGAAGCATTCACCCGCTGGCTCAGGCAGTAAGCATACCTTTGACAGCTATAGATGAGGTTGGGCTGTAGAGAGTGGGCCATCAGGGAAAGGTACAAATGCCAAGGAGCTGGACAGTGTCTACTGGTTTGGAGAATCTCAGAAGAGGTGGAGATACTGAACATCCTTCAGAGAAGCAGCTGTCACAATGACAGCTGACTCATCAGTAGCCATAGCAACAAGGGGCAGCTTGGAACAATGATCAGGGCAGGAAGATGAGGCAAAGTGAATGAAAGGAGAAGGTGAGGGGGGGCAGAGGGCTAAGGTCAAAGGTAGGAAGCCACAATGGACCCGAGAAGAGAAGCTGCAGACCCTGTTAGCTGAAAGAGCTCCAGAAAGCTGTCAATCTTCAATCACCAATAGTTTTTCGGGTAGTCAAGTTTGAGACCTAGCACTGGCTGCTGCCAAGACCTGGGAAATCCCAACTCTTTAGGTCTATAAGCTACTGAAAGCCACTGTCTATGGTTGGGTTATCCTGATACTTAGACCCTGCAATGACAGTCACTGTCAGACTATGGGATCCTGACTTTCTAGACGTGCACACTCCCACCCCGACACCCTGGCCCTCTAGAGCTGTAACACTCGCTGGGAGAAGAGTCCTGGTATCAGCATCTCCAAGAGCCAGAACACTAGAGGCCTCACTCAGCTGCTGCCATTCACATCAAACACCGAGGAATCAAAAGCTGCCAAAGGCTGGCACTAAGGAGCTTTCCTTTGCCAGCTCACAGTCACCGTCCAGTAGAGCAAAAGGACAGCTAGATATAAAACCTTTACCTAAAACAATAAATTTAAAAAAGACACTCAAATAAAATCAGAGATGACTAGGTTCCATGATGAAGTTGGTTTTATCCCAAGGATGCAAGGATGGTTCAACATATGCAAGTTTACAAACAAATTTATAATCCATCAACCAGAAAGTGAACATTAACAATCATATAACCACCTCAAGACATGCAAAAAAGTGTCTCATAAAATTAATAATTCTTTCATGGTAAGGAGGCATAAACAGATTAATTCTAGAAGAATTGTTCCTAACGTACTAAAGACCTACAGCAAACCTATGGCAATATCAGAGTGAATGGGAGAAAAACCAAAGCGTCTGCTTTAAGATCAGGAGGAAGAACAGTGTTCACTCTCACTGCTTTTATCAAATACAAGGCCAGAAAACTCAGACAACACATGAGGGCAGCAAAAGCTGAAGTCATACAAGTAAGAAGGAAGGCAGTCAAATGTCCCTGTCTGCATATATGACTATTTATAAATTAAGCCTCTCTCAAAAGAGTGTTAGAAGTAATTTAGCAAAATAGCAGGATATAAAACTCAACATATAAAAACCAGTAGCTTTTCCATGTACTAAAAAAGATGTATGTTGAGAAAGAAATCACGAAAGCCATCCCTTTTAGGATAACTATCAAAAAAGACCAAAGGAGGAAGTGAAAGACCTTTAAGATGAAAAATACAAAACCCTCATGAAAGAAATCAGAGAAAGCATACCAGCGAAATTAGAAGATCTTAGGTATTCACAGATTTGAATAACTGACATTGTTAAATGTCCATGCTACCCAAAGTGATCGACAGATTCCCCATGGTCCTCACAGAAACAGCGACTGTGTTCTTCACAAGGCAGTAGGAGAGAATTCTACAATTCATCCAGAAATGTAGAGGATATGAATGGTAGAAGCAGTTTCAAGCAAAATGAATAAAAGAGACACTATAATACTTAACTTTAGTATCTACTACAGAGCTATAGAAAATAAAACAGCATTTCTCTGGAACAAACAAGAGACACAGAGGCCAATGAAAGAGAGTAGAGAACCCAAAACTAACTCCACATTTCTACAGCCAAGTAGTCCTTGGTGAAGGCACTGCACATATACATCAGAGAGAGGGCAAGAATGCTGGAAAACTGGTTATCATGCACAGGGCTAAAGCTGCATCCCTTTATCTCATGACTTATAAACAGCAACTTAAAATGCAGCAGCAACCTGAATGTAAAACCCAAACCTTGAAAACACCCAAACAGAAAGAGGAAGGTTGCAAGACACCATTTGGAGATAATGGCTTTCTACGTAGGATCCCACAAGCACAGACAATGAAAGCAAACGGAATGGAGTGACATCACATTACACAGCTCAAAACTCGACAGAGCCTTGGGGACATCCTGAAGACTAGGAGAAAGCACCTGGCAACTGGTCACCTGACAGAGTGATCCAATTATAAATGGGCAAATGGTAGGAACAGACCCTCCTTAAGGGAGAAGCACAAATGGCCAAGAAATATATGAAAAGCGTTCAGTATCATTGGCCATCAGGAGAATCCAAACTACAGGCAGATACTGTCTCAGCCCAATTAGGATTGATACTATATTTTAAAATGCAAGTAACAAATGCTGGCGGAGACGTGGGAAAAAGGAACTAACACACTTCTGATAGGAATGTAAATGAATAGCGTTATAGAAAACAATATGGTGGTTTCTCAAAAAAACAAAAATGGACCTACTATGTGATCCAGCTAGTTTTCTTACATATATATAGTGTGTACATATATGTACATATATGTAATGTAGTATGTAATATGTGTATAATTACATGTTTATTACATGTAAACTAGCTGGTACTTATATATATGTGTACATGTGTGTATATATGTATATATATATATGTATGTGCGTGTGTGTGAGTATAAGGAAATATGAAATCAGCATTCCAAAGGCATGCTTGCACATTCATATTTACATAGTACCTAAGATGCGGAATTATCCTAGTACCCATCAGCACATGGGCAAATAGAGAAAATAGCCTTCATTTTCTTTACAGGAACAAGGGAATATTATTCAGTCATAAGAAGGTGTCATTTGCCACCGAATGGATAGAACTAGAGGACACCATGCTAAAGGAAATGAGTTCGACCCATGAGAATACTTAGATCGCCTCTTGCAGCTGATATCTGAGAGGTGACCCGAGAGTACAGCAATGATTATAAAATCATAAATGGTGAGTGCAGAGGTCGGAGGAGAGAAGATGGACTGCACCAGAGCTCACAACAAAATGAGAACTGATTGAGGAATTCAGGAAAGTTGTAATTAGTTGTTTTCCACCAGATGAGCCATAATAACCTCTCTACACAGAAACAGTGCTAGCCATACCGATCAGAAACCAAGCAAAGCACTCAGTACCCACCCTAGAGCGTCCATCTGCTCTGTGGGCTTTCTGAGTTGCAGATAATTTTAGTCAGGTAACACATGGTGTAGATCGTCAGGACAACATCCAACCTTGTTTCTGCTCTCATACCACACACGCGTCTTTTCCAAGGCCTATTCTCTGTCCTGGGTTTTGATGACTTTCCTGTTTGAAAGGCTCCTAAGAACACTGCTGACATTCTTCCTAGTATTCCTAAGCTCCAGGAGGCTGCAATGTGCCCAGCAGTTAAAGTATATAAAACACAAAAGCTCTGCCCAGGCTCATGCTACAGTGCTGTTGGCTCTGAGTTTAATGTTAACGAATCAACAGTCTGTACAAAATGAGATGCCTTTAGACGGCAACAAACATAAAACAAGGTTATGTAATAATCAGATGACAAAGAGCGGGAGAGGCTATTTGGGAACCTCGTACTGTATTTCCCCGAAGAGAAATGATTCTGTAGTCACTAATTCATGGTCATTTTATATGACTTAATGACCATGAATAATGACAACTGACTGTATTTCAGTTGAGCTTCAAAAAGTCTTCTAAAACAAGGAATGGTAATGACTGGGCCAGCAGGGGAGTTTGAGCTACACAGGAGCAATGCCTCAGTAGGAGAAGGCAGATCTGATAAAGCTGGTGACAGACTTACCCAAGAGCACTCTCAGGGAAGATAACGAAGAGTTGGCATGTAGATAAGCCTTCCTTTGAACCTTTTCCTTATGGTGAGGACAAAAGGGATCAATAACCTGGACCTGAGGAGCCAGAAAAGGGCATCTCTCTCTGTCTGCCGGTGAGGTCGTGGACACCAGGTGTCAAGACCACCCCTCCACGGGTCCTTTAAACTAGTTTAAACTAGTTCCTGGCTTTCCAAAGCTTGGGTTCCTTTTATGTACAAAGAGTAAATGTGATATGCTTGGTGCATTGATTTACACATACATGCAGAGCCACTGTTCCAGGGCCTGACCCCTGTGCTTTGGCAAAGGTTCAATATGAGTTGTCAACTGTCACCAAACAATGAAATGGAAGGTGTGACTGACCAGGTCAGACCTCACCAAGCGCTTCTTCATTCTGCTTCTGAGTCAGGGGGAGCCAGAGGCTTTGAGGCCGTCCCCGCAAATGCCTTTTGTTAAATCCAGTGTCCTATTTAAACTGGATTTATAACGTATTCTTGGTATATACGTTGGTATATTGGTAAATTCTTGGATTTATAACGTATGCACTGGTTGTTAATCTTATTTAATATCTGTATCTGTGTCCTCTTTAAAAAGACTCCAGAGCAGCAGATATCTAGCTGCAACTCCTGTAAAACAATTATCAACCTGTCATGCTGGAGAGAGCGCAGCGGTTAAGACTGTCAGCCATTCTTCTAGAGAACCAAGGGGGACTAACTCCTAGCACCCACATGGCGGTTCCCAACCACCATCTGTAATTCCAGTTCCAGGTGATGCGATGCCCTCCCCTGGCCTCCACAGGCACCTACGTGCAAGTGTTCCACAGACATACACACAGGCAAAACACTCATGGCACAAAAGATAAAATCAAAATAAAAAAAATAATTACTAACTTTTCAAGGCCCAAGTTCTACCTCAGAACATGACCAAAATGATGTGGACAGAGAGGTGGCTGATTTCACCCTAAATGGAACGGGACAGTGCATCGCCCATAGAGCTAGCTGCCTATAAATGAAGGTTAAAAGGACAGCCAGTGCCATTACTTCTGTCTGCACAAACAGAAGTATTTGTTTTCTTCATAAACACAAACCAAACACTCTGTCACTAATTTCTAATAAACAGCTCATCCGACAGTGTGATGCTCTGAATGTATGATGTCCCCCACAGGATTAGGGACTGAACGCTTGGTTGCCAGTTAGGGATGCTATCTATTCTCAGAGGCCATTGCCACAGCTTTGGGGAGGCAAGGGCTAGCCGGCAGAAGTCAGTCACCGGCGGAGGAGTCTCTGAAGGTCATAGCCTGGCCCTTAACTTCAGCCACTTGAGTGGGAACAGCTTCTGCCTTACAGTCCCACCGCTGTGGACAGAGATGCTCCATCTCCCTTTCCTGCCAGTACTCAGCCGAATCCCTAAGCCAGCAGTTCTCAGGCAGCGAGCTGCGATCTGCCTCCTCACCGCAAGAAACACGGATATTTATATTACAATTCATAACAGTAACAAAATTACAGTTATGAAGTAACTGTACAGTTATGAGACATGTACAGCTGTGAAATAATTTTATGGTTGGGGGTCACCACACTATGAGGAACTGTATTAAAGGGTCCCAGCATTAGAAAGGTTGAGAAGCACTGCCCCCAAGCCAAAGTAATTCCTCCTGAGTTGTTTTTGCCAGGTGTTTTGGTCACAACAGACAATAAGTAATTTATACAGAAGTGCCTTTTTATAACCAATATTACCCTCAAAGGAGTTGAGGAGACAATAATTACTATTGCTGCAGATATTATCACAAGCCAAGGTCGTTGAGATGTACCAGGAGCAAGAGTGTCTTGGAGACATGCAGGGAAGAATACCTGCCACTTGATTGGCACTGCTGGGTGACCTTGAGTGAGTTACTTCTCTGGGCCTCAATTTTCTCATCTATAAATGGGGCTAGCTCTTAAACCAGAGGACCCATCATATCAAGTGGAGTGGGTCAGTGACTGCCTCATACGGTGGATCTTTCCCCTCCCCTCTGAAGCCATGAGATGATCAGAAGGCAAAGCTGCTTGCTCTTGGTTACGTGAGGACAGAGGGAACCAGAGAAACAGAACAGGCTGTTCTGCAAGCTACCCCAGAGGCCACATGCCTTGCAGCACGAGCAGCAAGTTACTCCAGGAAGGGAGCGGTGAAGGTTCTCAGACTTAGCCTAAGCCACGTGGAATGCATGTGTCCACAGGGCCGGGCTGGGTTATCATGGTGTTTCTAGTCAAATTCTTCTTAGCTGGCTGCATCCACATTAAACACAGGAAATCCTTTATTCCCACAGAGAGGTTTTTCCCTTGAAATGTGTAGTTCTCCTGTGTTCACTATTTGGTACTTTTAGGTAGGAAACGTTTCCATATTCCTCCAAACTCATGGCCAGTCACAAGAGCGCAACCACACTGGCCGCCACTCTGTCACTTACAGGCACTCACAGGTGGACAGGGAGGGAAGAATGGTACCAACTAAGGGTTAACATCAATCCAGAACTGTCTTCTTAGATCTAACATTTCAAAAACTCTAAGTTCTAAGGAGAAGTTGAAGTTCAGATGTTTCGGTGGAAGTCTACCTTCTGAACAATGATGCCATTGAAATTCACTCGGGCCCAGTCTCCTAGCAAAATGAAGGACCACCCTGTGATTTCTGGCTTATACAGGTTCTCTTGCTACAGATACCACAGGGGCCATACCCCAGGTCCTAGCAAACTGAGGAGCACTGTCTGAGGACAGGCAACGGAAGGGCATTTCCTACGGTCTCCCTGGGCCAGCCGCTCACTCTTAGGGGAAGAGAACTTCAACAGAGCCCCTTCCTGTCCTCACGCCCTGTACAGCTCAGTTTCATCTTTTAAAGAGGCTGTCAGACACACCAAGGAGCTGCATCACCAAGCCATTCACCTCCTGCTAAGGAAAAGCCTATAAAAGGGAATCGAGTCATCCAAGCTCTGTTAGAGAAATGGACGTATGTGCCCTGGGTGCCTCACAGGCAGAGTCACCAAGGGTAGAAAGTCACCACGTGGATGGGGCCTGGGCTCTGCAGTGCTTGTGTACAAGTCTGGGGGCCTGAATGTGGGTCCTTAGTGCCCACTTATGATAAAGGACAGCTGTGCTGTATGTCTTCAAGCCAGAGCTGGGTGGCAGAGTCATGTCTGAGGAAGATTACTGACGAGGACCTCTGACCTCCACACTCACGCTCATGCATATGCACTTACGTGTACACCCATTCACATATGGCCATATGCATGCCTCCTACTGTGCACATACACACAGTACCAACATCTGATGTTTTCTAAACTCACACAGGTCTGCTTTTCTGGCATGCAAGGTCTGTTAGGAGCATTTGTCTCCTTTGAGGAGATAGGAGGGAGCTTGTGTGAGGCCAAGAATGTGGATCACATTTCCTCTTTACAGTTTTGGTATTAAAGACGGGATATTGAGGTCAGCGAATTAAGTAATATTGCAAAGCTGCCAACTACCCACAGAGTATGCACTGTCATTTGGACTGCAGTGCTTATGAAAGATTACTTCTTAGCCATAGTAAACTTGGTCATTTTTCTTTTTCCTTTTATGGTGCCTGAAAAATATCTCCAGAAATTGAATTTTGGGACCTACAAATGTGTGTTTCCTCTGGGCAGTAGGCATTTGTCCCAGTAAGTTATAGTGACGTGTTCTCATCCAAAAGGTGGCAAGGCTATAAGAGATAGGCTAAATAGTCCACAGGTCATTTACATATGGAGAGAATGAAACCCACTGGTCATGCATGAAAGAGGCGCTGGACTTTAGTACTGAAGTTGCCCACAATATCACAGTCCTTGGAAAACTTTATTTTTGAGCAAAACCCTTCTGTTTTCTTCTCTTAGCTTTCCCAATACCACTTGAATACTAAGAGAATCATTTTTAATTCTCCAGATAGTATAGTTTTATTTTGTGATTCTGGTTCAATATTTCAGAATACATATTTTAGATCAAGTCATTCCTCAGGAAATATAGTTCCTGAGATCCAGCTGAAATCAAAATTATAATGAAAAACAAAACAGCATTGTGGGTAACAGAGGTGTGGGCCGATGTAGACTAAACGTCCTTTACCTTCAGAGTGTAGTTAGCATGGGTTAGACCCACACAGAGTTACATCCAACCTCGCCACAAAGTCCAGAGTCAAAACATTTCAGTATTTCTGACAAGTCTTATTTCTTACACCTTGTTCTAAACAGCATCGTAAAGCAGTAACTTTGATCTCAACTCTGAAGATCTTCAATAGCTTGGGATGAAGACTTCGTTGAGTCTCCCTCGCTCTGGTGACTAGGTTGGAAACAAATCATTCAGGGGTATTTACACTAATGGTTTCCCATGCTAGCTGACCATCAAGACTGATGGTCCAAAGGTAGCAGCTGTCAGTCAATCAGTCTCTCTGTCTGTCTGTCTCTCTGCATGTGCATGCTGGAGAGGTTCAACCTTGGGTTGTCATTCCTCGGGATTGGTCAACCTTGTTTTGGAAGACTGGCTAGCTCACTGGACTGGAGCGTGCCCAGAGTAGACCAGGCTGGCTGGCCAGCTGGTCCCAGGGTCCTTCTGCCACCCTAGTTCTAGGATTACAAGCACATTCCATCATGGCCAGCTATTTCATGTGGCTTCTAGGGATCAAATGCAGGTCTTCATTACATGGACAGCCTGCACTTTATTGAGTTACCTCCCCAGTCCCAGAATCTATTCTAAAAATCGATTGCGGGCCGGGTGGTGGTGGTGCACGCCTTTAATCCCAGCACTTGGGAGGCAGAGACAGGCAGATTTCTGAGTTTGAGGCCAGCCTGGTCTACAGTGAGTTCCAGGACAGCCAGGGCTATACAGAGAAACCCTGTCTCGAAAAACCAAAAAAAAAGTTTGAAGTAAAAATCGATTCCTCACCCCCCAGGACCTTTAATACCCAGGTTCTGTGGTTGGACCACTGGAAAGGGTTCTCAGGGTTAAGATTCAGGCTTAACAGTGAAAACTGAACCTAGGACAGAGGAAATGGAGCTCTCCCAAATAAAGGGACCTCCCCACCCAGGGACCACCATACCCCTGGGTGGAAGAGTGGGATTCCTGCCTCAGTTTTTGTTTGTTTGTTTGTTTGTTTGTTTGTTTGTTTTTGAGACAGGGTTTCTCTGTGTAGACCTGGCTGTCCTGGAACTCTCTCTGTAGATCAGGCTGGCCTTGGATTCTGAAATCCGCCTGCCTCTGCCTTCCCAAGTGCTGGGATTAAAGGCGTGCGCCACCACCGCCTGGCCCCCCGTACTCAGTTTTACACAGTACTCAGGCACAGCTAGGCCAGAGCCACTCTTCCTCTCTCCTGCAAGTGGCAGTTTTATGAGAGGAGGCAGGAGGATAAATGAAAGCACATTTGCAAGTCACATTCACCACGGAGAGGGAGTGACTCAGTGTTTCTTAAATATTTAGATCTGCTGTCTCTCCCACAGTTCCCATCTGAAGCAGCACATGCGCAGTGTTGAGGTGCTTTCTCACCCTCCCCTGACTCCGATTAACCCTTCTCTCAGTGTTCTCATACTATGCTTTACCAGGTGCTTGGAATGAGGATCACTAAAAGGGAGAGAGCAGAAGCCCAGGGAGGGAAGGGTGTGTGGGGAGCTGCAAAGACTAGAGCCGGGCAAGGAGCAGAAGCCCCTGGAATCACTTACTGCGAAGGTGGGGGTATAAGTTTTCCCCACAGCCGGTACCGCGGGGGATCTTAGCTGACGCTAGCTGGGGGTAACAACAGGGTCTACCGTCAGAGTGCAGGGAAGACCCTTTCCTTGTGATGGAGCATAGCCAAGTGCAAGGAAGAGAGGCAGGTGGAAGGTGATGGGATGGGCAGAAGGCAGCGGGAGGTTGGTCTCATAAAACACAAGCCCAGCAGTGTAACAGCGCTGCACTGGAACAGGGACCTGGGTGGCGCCTTGGTGATCAAAGAACTGACAGTTTATCAGGGGGAGACAATATCTTATCAAAAGTCACTCGTTAGCTGGGCATGGTGGCTCAAGCCTGTGGCCACGGCACTCCAGAGGTGGAAGGATATAAAAGCCTAGAGGTAGGACAACAGCAACGACAACTACGAAGATAACGGTGACAGGTGGGTGAAGATGTGTATGTTATACAAGTTCTACCAGTGGCAGCTAAAAGAAAAAATCCCACCACAGTACAATTTAGGGCAGACACAGTACATCTTCCTCTCCAGCTTCTGAGACAGAACTGCTCTTATCTGCTGGAGAAGGGTGGTATCCACAGGCGTAAGAGGTAAAGGCAAATACAGAAGTGGCCGGTAGTCTAAAGAAGCCTCCTGAACCTCGAAATTCAGTCTTCCCAAACCAATGTAATGGAAGAACTGCTTGCAAATCATGAGATAGCTGGAGAGTCACTCCCCTTCCAATAGATTTCAAGAGCCTAACTCAGCTGCGGACTCAGAATTGTCCCCATCCATGAAGAAACAGCATCAGATGTCTGCCACTAGGTGGTGCCAAACCCTAGTTTAGAGCTGGATTGATAACAGCTACCCCGGCTGGTTCCTTAGAACCCCAGCTGCTAACAGGTAGACCTGTTCTCCTTAAGCTTTTACTGTCACAATAATGTAATGGTATGACTTATACCAGTGGGTCTTAAAATACAGTCTTTACACCACTGGCACCAGGAAATTTACTAGAGATCTATATTGTCAGGTTCTACCTAGAGCCACAATCAGAAAATTCAGAGTGGGCTCCCAGCTATCAGCTTCAAGCCCCTCAAGATGCACAATAAATTAGAGAACCCTCTCTTTATTCACAAATTTTTCTGTATTATGGTATGGCAGAGTTTTATTATACAATTGTGACCTTGGACAAGTCATTTACATCTCCACTTTGGAACCAGATAGACCAGTTTCCAATGCCCATTTCAGCTGCACCCTACTGTGATCCAGCAGTTTTCCAGTGGGGTAGTGAAGGCATTCAAGGATCTTGTTGGAAGCATGTAGCACAGTGTGTCTGCCTTCTAGTGGCCAATTTAGAAATATCACCTGTCTCTATGGTTCAACTTCCTGGGCTAGTGATGTTACTGCTCTTTGAGAAATTCCAAGTATAAGGAAAAACTTAACAACACATATATGGTTTGTGGCAGGCAAACCAACATGACAAATGCCTTTTGATCCACTGAACCATCTCCCAGCACTGAATTAGCATTTTTAAACACAGGCTTGCTAGAACTGATCCAAATAGTTAAACCGGAGAACAACTACTTACAAAGAAACCTTCCTTCCAGAACTTAAAAGATTAACAGGGACAGTCAACATGTTACCCATCTCTGCCGTGCAAGTCAGTGTCTAACACAGGATCTACAAGTGCAACAAAACAAACATGCACAACTAATTACACCCAAGTCAGACTGGGCATGCGGCAGGAAGTTAGAAGGCAAGCCATCTATTTGCCACGGCTTTCTGTCCTTAATCCACGGATACACACTGACATCTAGACACGGGCTTTTAAATCAAAATGTACAGGGTAGGCAGAGTTTCTCTCAATCATTCTCTTTCTCTTTCTCTCCTTCTCTCCTTCTCTCCTTCTGTCCCTCTCTCTCTCTCTCTCTCTCTCTCTCTCTCTCTCTCTCTCTCTCTCTCTCCCTCTCTCTCCAATTGGAGGATATCTTGTGCTCAGAATACTGGAACACAGTAGGTGCTTGGTGCCTGTTTGAATACACGTATGGATGACTTACTCTAAGACTGATGCAGGGGGCTGTCCAGTAGAAATTTCAGTGATCATGGAAATATTCCAGAAGTTGTATTGACCAAGACAGTAGCTACAAGTTACAGGCGGCTACTGACCACTTCAACCAGGAATTAGTTTAACTGGGGATGCAAGCTCCAAATTTTAAGTAATTTCAACTTTAAACACACTCTGATTCTTCCCACTAAAGGCTATGGCTGCACAGCTCCCCAGAGAGAAATGAGTTTGAAATTTAAAAAGAGACTTTATCTTTTATTTGGGGATCGGGTGGTGCTGAACCCGTGGACAGCATAGCTGGTGGGAGGAAGGGCCAGGTGACTGGTGTGCATTTGGCCAGGGGCAATAACCATTTTATTAGCCAAGGAGTCCAAGCAGCAAAGAGCTCAGAACTTCCCTGGGCTGCGCATGCGCTTCCCTTGCCTGCGCATGCGCTCAGGCTGTGACGCTCATCCAATCATTTTCATTCATTCAAGCAGTTTTTCAATTTCTGTTTCTCTATTTCTTTCTGAGGAGGTACTATACCAAAAATGGATCCTATGGGGGTAGGTAATGCCTTGAGGTTCCTCGCTTGCTATGAAAGACAGGAAGTCTTAAAGAAGAGAAGGCTATGCTGCAAAATGAGATGTGAAATGAGAGCCATTTATCTTCAATCTAAAGATAAAAGAAGTACATTTTTGTTTCTCCTCAAACAAGAGAAGACCGCTTGTCACGAAGGCTTAATATTACGCACTGCTTGGACATCTACATGCTTAAGCGCAGCGCCTTCCCTGCCTCTGCACCATGGATCAGACTTGATGACCGAGCAGCTTGCTTACTAACAGGAGCTGGCGCAGTTCTTTATTACTAGTGGGATTATTACCTCAGGCATCATGGGAGCCAGGGCCATCCTATCCTCTTAGCATACAAACACTGCCTCTGGTAGCACCTGCTGGTCATCTGTTTTCAAGCGTAAATCCCATGAGGTCCTGCATCATGTGCTGACCTTCTGCCCCAGGCTAAGAGCCAGTGGGACAAAGCAGCTGCAGGTTTTGTCACCTACCTAGCATCAGTGTTGTGGCTTTGGCCATCTCCACACCCCTGTAACCTTCCCTGCACTGGGTGATTTCATTATTGAAGGCATTTTTATAAGGACCTCATTAGCTATTGATGGGCCAGGTATCACTGACAGCTATTTAAGCTAACCCCACCCTTCCCTTGAAGTGTTATTTACCAGGGACCTTTATATCAGGATTCCTGTTGGGGTCTTCACAACTTAGGAAAGCTGTGATAGAGTGAAGACATTGTTTTCCTGTAGCAGCTGAGGAGAGCCCAAGTCAAGACATGGACGACTTAGTGTAGGCTCCCTAGAGCCCACCAGACACTTGGAGGTGTGGCTGCTAGTGGCCCCTCCTCTACAACTCTTCGGTGCCCTGCTTTCTAGAACACTCTATGGTAGATACTTCTGTGTCCTGGCTCAGGCTTTCTTCCCTTTTGATTTCAGCCATAACCACGTGGCTCCACGTGAGCTTTAGCTCCCACTGGGCCTCCAGCTGTCTACCTCAAGTGTGAACTACACATTTTCACACTGGGTTTAGGATCCCTCTAAAGCTGCGGGAGCCATAAGAGCTAGCCAGGCTTACACACACATGTGCTGCTGAGAAAAGCATGAGGTCATCACCTCTGGGGCATCACTCGGCAAGTCAAACCTCCCACCTGCTGCAATCTGTGAAGACAAATCCAGAAGGCACTACATGCTTCCCAGCAGATCCTGACAGAAGCCAGCTTTTACCTCTCCAACACAACTTCAATAACGCACCTTTCTGTTGGCCACTCCTCTTGCTCATTCTCTTCCTGTTCTCTGGGCTCATCTTCTAAACAAGCCCTTTGCCCCTTAATCCTTGCCTCGGGCTCTGCACTGAGACGGCCTAAATTAAGACAGAGGCCTTCTTGACCTCATTCACTCAGCTCTCCACAGGGTGGAGAAGTTCCATAAATTAACATGTCTCCTATCTGAAGAAGTTTCTGTTTTTCTGGCCAAGTCATAACCAGTGTAGTTATACAGTAGTAGTCCATGTTGGCTCGCTGTATTATCTGTATGTATGTGTGTGTATATACATACATACATGCACACACACACACACACATATGTTCTGGATCAACGGACATGACTCCATTATATTCTTTCTGCTAGGATGCATATGTTGGTTATGATGGAAGACATTACTAGCTGATTTTGCACTACCCATTCTCCAAATTTCACCTATAAAGAAAATCCATATTTTGACTAATCTGGAAGCATATTTGATCCAAATTTCCACTTTCTATCATTTTCTGCCTTCAGTAGAGAAGACACATGTCCACTGGATTTCTCTAGGTAAATTTCATTCACCTTCTGCTTTTCTTTCTGCTTGTAACAATGAAATGGTGATAAACTTACTACCCTACAGTGACAGGGATGCAATGACCTGGCTCAGTGGAGGCTACTGGGCCAACAGAGGGTCCTGGGCTCCAGATCTACTCCAGTAGCTCTGAATGAGTGTCTCCACACTTTCATGGGGGTGGGGGGAGGATAAATGCTTATTTTGTAAATCTGTCACTTGTCTGGAACACCGCTGAGTGCCATCCCCTCTTTGACTTGCATAGCGTTGATAGTTCTAACTTTAGAATGACATGCTTTGAATGGATTCCCAGGAGGAAACAGCCACATAAAAAAAAAAAAAGGAGTAAACATATGTTAATTTATGATACAAGTGGCTAAATTACTTTCCAAAAGAGACGCATCAATCTATGTGGCCATGGCCTCTTCTGAAGCCCGCGCATCCTGGACAGGAACCGTTTTTTTTGTGTGTGTTTTCTAATTATCTTGCTAGCTGGTTTCCATTTTGATTAGCAATTTAATACACAGTAAGTTCCAAGCTCATAGGCCACAGGGTGATAAAAGGCTCTGTGGGAATCCTACTCAAATGAGCGCTGTCTCCTGACCACTGAGAAAAGAGACGCATGCCTACAGGGATTGCATCAAGAATCAACACTGAAGGCAGCCACTACCATCTCCTACAAGGACTGAACTACTGCTCTCACCAGACACCAGCGTTAGGGAAACAGAGAGAGGGGAGGACAAGAAACAGTGAAAGGATAATCCATAAAAGGAGAGAGATCAGGCCAATAACCAACCAGCTGCCAATGTTTCTCCTGGACCCTCGAGAGGGAACAAAGGAGACATTCCTTAACTACTGCCATGAGGTAGCAAAGGGCAGAGTGGGCCACTTCCACCTGCCAAGCCCAGAGCTACTGTGGTCTGTGAGAGAGCATCATGGAGAAAGGAACTAAAGCATCAAAGGTGGAGAGGAGACCACTGCTCGACAGAGGTGCTTGCCACGGTCAGCCACGCACTGGGTCTGTGGTTTGGAGCTCCATCTCAGCTTGTAGCTGAGATCCCTTCTCCTCTCAGCTGACAGTTCTGAGACCCTTCACTGACTACACTGCACGCGCCACGGAAGAGATTCCTGAAGCACCATTCGTTCAGTTATGCGCTAAGACATATACCAGCCAGGTATGGCGGCACACGTCTGTAACCCTAGTATTTGGAGGGCAGACACAGGAGGATTGCTTTGAGTTTGAGGCCAACTTAGTCTACAGAGTGAGTTCTAGGTCAGCCAAGGTTAAATAATGAGACTCCGTCTCAAAACCTCAGAGACATGGAGTGCTCTGTTCGTGAGAAGAGGAAGAAGTACTTCGTCCTGATGGGTTGACAGAGTCCTACATGAAGAAGAGAGCCATGCTGAATCCCAGACGGCAGGCAGGGCGTCCAAAGCAAGGCTCAGAAGAGAACCTGTAACTTCAGTGGAAAAAGAATAGGTTGCAAAAATGAGGTTTTGAATTCTGTTCCAAGTCTTTCTCCTAGAGAGACAGAATTACATAGACTACTTAAGTTTTGTAAGCCTCAGTTTTGTTTAGCTGTAAAAGTGTGATTACTATCATTGTTCAGGGACCACTCACAGCAAGTATTGAATTAAGTAATCCATGTGGGAACATCTTATTAATTATAAAGAGGTAACTGCAATTGGTTTTCTTATTAGGATTGCTTTGGTTCCTATTCTGTGCACATCAAAAAAAAAAAAAAGATTTAAACATTCAAATTTGCTCTTTACAGATTTAAGATCATATGTCAGTTACACAGTTGATCAATAATTTAAAAGACCTTCCTTATTCATTCTCTCTCTGTCTCTGTCTCTGTGTCTGTCTCTCTCTCTCTCTCTCTCTCTCACTGCATCTTACTATATCAGAGTCTACAGTACCCAGGTGTGCAGCGCCCATATAAGCACCATAACTAAACGCCTACACGCTTACTATCTTGGCTATATTGAATAGGACTCGAGAAGTTAAAATTCCATGACGACAAATTTGTAACTTGAACACGTTTTCTTTTTTCTTTTTCTTTTTGAGATTGTAATCACATTTCCCCCTTCCCTTTCCCCACTCCAAACCCTCCTATATACATCTCTCCTGCTTTTCTGTAAACTCTTTTTGTCTCTTTCTACATATGCATGCAGTAATAATTGGCATGCTGTAACTTGTTAAATCCATATGATGTTACTTGTGGGCATGTGTTCAGGGCTGGCCGCTGGCACGCGGCACTGGTTATTGCGTTCCTCTCTGAGGCCCCCTCCCCGCCCCAGCTTCACTCAGTTGCCTGTGGTTCCCTGTGTACTGCTGAGGCCTTGTGGGCTTTTCCCCATCCAGTTTGGCATGTTCCTTGGTGTCCTCCCTGCTGAGCTCATGCTTGGGTAGTCATACTGCTGAGCTTCTATGAGTTAACCGTAGTACAAACCATCTTAAGCTTATCCCCGACTAGCTTACAAAGAAATGAGACTCAGAATATGGCTATTTTATTTGGCTTTGACAATTACTTGGGGGTGGGGTTTAACCCTAATGTACTCTTCTAACTGCTGGTCTGCTACTTTCCGAGGGAGGTAGCCCAGAAACTTACTGTTTCTCCCGGGCACCAGTTCATTGTCTATCTCCTTTCATGGCTGCTTCCTCTCTCTCTCTCTCTCTCTCTCTCTCTCTCTCTCTCTCTCTCTCTCTCTCTCTCTCTCTCTCTCTCTCTCTCTCTCTCTCTGTCTCTCCCTCTCTTTCTGTTTCTCTCTCTCTCTTTCTCTCTCTCTCCTTCTTCCTCCTCCTCCTCTAGTCTCTCTCCTCCAACCAGGTCACTTCAAATCCACCTAACACTAATCCCTCTAATAATTGGTTGGAACCTAGTTAAAACTATTTAACCAATAGTTTTAACTAAAAAAACCAAAAAACCCAAAAGCTTGCAAACACAAGGACTCACTGGTAGGTCTAGAGCTTCCAACACAAATTTTACCATTACAATGCAGAGCAGCCACCAAACCTCAACATTAGCTTTTAATGCTAGGAGAAGACACACTCTTCCAGCGAGGCCCCTGACCCTCTGGCTTTCACCATCTTTCTGGTCCCTAGAAGCAGGTTTATTAACCTAAGACAACTGCTCCCCAAGAGGAAGACAGCTGGCTCCAACTATGGTGTCTTTCACTCAGCTGGTCAGACCCTGAGAAGGAATGGACAAAGCTGGGGAAAGTAAATTACTTTCTCTGATTGACTGGGAAAAAAAAGATGGGATTTCTCAAAAAAAAAAAAAATTAAATCACAGGATTTCCTTTTTGTTGTTGAAAAGTATAGATGTTAAGGAGCCTGTTGGAATGGGTTTGATTACTACAGATGAGGTGCAATTTGGAAAACTATGATTAATAAATACAGAGACTTCAGCAAAATTGTCATAAGTACATCCTAAGATTTCAAGCAAGGGTCCAGTGAAATCACTTATTCATTCATGTATAAAGAAGAGAGGAGGGGTTAAATTAGAAGTTGGTATGATTCAAAAACCACCATTCCTATGACTCCTAAGCATTTGCATTTCATTAAACATGTAATTAAATTTTATGAATGAGTCTCTCTAATATTTATATTTTACCACTTTAATAATAAAAAACTCGATTTTATGTAAAAGCATGTGTGAAAAAACATGGCCACTTCTTTTCTTCTGGCTAGTCAGTAACAGGCCTGATGATGTTTTTGGACTCCATCACTCACCTGTCTGGGTGCCTGTCTACAACTGCAGCTGACAAAGGGAAATTCAGATTTATTGAGTAATGATGACCTGGTGATGTGCCAGATGCCATTGTTTCAGTGCTGTTTTCACAGCAACCTTATGAAGCAGGCAGCTGTGGCTTTGTTCTCTTGGAGAGCTCAGAAAGTCTAGGTGAGTCCAGTTCATAAGGCTGGTCCCATAAGATGGGACTGTGATTCCAAGTCATGACCTTGGCTGCCAACCTCACTGTCCTCTGCTAAGACATGCCATGTCACAGGCATGCCAGCCCTCCCAAACATTACTGCTGCAAATGCAACCCTGTACCACAGCACTCCATAAGTTCCAGAGAAGAGAAGTGCTGTAGCTGGGGTGGCAGGGGTGGCACACATCCCAGCACTCACACTTGGGATCTCTGAGTTCAAGGCTAGCCTGGTCTATAGATCCAGTTCAGAATGGCCAAAGCTACACAAAGAAACTCTGTCTTGAAAACACACACACACACACACACACCTCTTCAAAAGCAGTTTACAATTTGATTTAGAGAAATTTTACATCTTCTTTAGCCTCTCACACTGGAGACTAGGCCTATGTATTGGTATTTCCTTTGCCATAAAGAGGAAACACTGCTTTACAGAGCAACACTCAAATCCTTTTTTAGAACGTCTCCCAGGTTCCAGAGTCTGCTACCACTGAGACCATCCAACACTTGTAGCATGAATTTCTCATGAAGAGTTTTCTCCTGCTGGGTGGTGGTGGCACACGCCTTTAATCCCAGCACTTGGGAGGCAGAGGCAGGTGGATTTCTGAGTTGGAAGCCAGCCTGGTCTACAGAGTGAGTTCCAGGACAGTCAGGGCTACACAGAGAAACCCTGTCTCGGAAGAAAAAAAAAAAAAACCAACCCCCCCCCCCCAAAAAGAGTTTTCTCCTTACATCTGAAGCTACTGATTTCTCTTTCTATAAATACATAACACACACGCACATGCACACACGCACACACACCCCAGACTATAAACTTACTTTTCACACACACATATGCACATTCCTGCGCACGCGCGCGCACGCACACACACACAAACACACACACACACACACACACACACACACACACACACACACATACCTACCCCAGACTATAAACGTACTTTTCAAGGATCCACACAGACTCAGAGACTTCCTTTTGCCTATCTTACCAATTTTTCTCAGCAAATTTCAGATCTTCTTTCACCTTCTATTGCTTTCTAATACATTTCTCTGTACCAAGCTTGTATCCTCCCTTTTGCTCCCACGCACACTGCCTTACAAGCCTCTCTCCTCATTCCCACTTTAGCATGAAGCTCCCATAGCGAAGATCTTTTCCTTCCTCCACTATGCTACTTCAAGAGTGTGGTTGTTTCCTGGTATAGAGAACTCGGCTCCAGAACCTCGGAGAATAAATTGTACAGATACCAAAGTCTCTAACAAATGGTATTATAGTTTCATATAGTTGCTCGCATACTTTAAACCATTTCTAGACCACTTATAATATCTAATGCAATGTAAACATTATGTAAATAGTGTTATGCTGAATTATTTAGGAATTAATGACAAGGAAAATAGAGCCTGAACTTGTTCAGTGAAGACACACACACTCCCTAGCCCCACCCCTGGAATAGTTCTCGTCCACAATTGGCTGAATCTGAGTGTGTGAAACCAGTAAACACACGGACCAAATGAAGTTGTGGATTTAGAGTGGAGTTATTCTTGTGAGTCTCCCACCCAAACCTGTTTCCACTGTAATCTTAGCCTTCATCCTCCAATTATCACATGAATATCATTCCCAGACTTAAAATTCCAGGGTTGTGTGCATCCATGAATGGCATCTACCTAAATTCTTACCATGGCACAGAGTCCTCCCGACAATTCTCTCCAAGTTGGATTGACTCTCTAAGGGACTGGGGAGACGGCTCAGTGGGTAAAGGATGTGCAAGCCTGTGCTAGGATAACCTGAGTTAGGATCCCGAAACCCACACCAAGTTCCAGACGCAAAGCACACACTTCTGAAATCCCAGCACACCTTACTGGGAAAAGGGAGGCAGAGTTAGGAAGCTCCCCAGAAGCTTGAAGGCCAGCTAGCCTGGCATCCACAGCGGTAAACAACTGAGGTTGTTCTCTGACCTCTACACGGGCAGTATGGCACATGGGCAACACACACACGCACACACACACACACACACACTCTACACACTCTTACGCACTCTCACACACAAAATGGCCCCTGAAATGGGACAGGTAACAGAAACCTCTCATGCTAGGAAAGAGATGGCCACATGTAAAGTACAAGTCCCGTGTATCGCCTGTTTATTCCTGCCTCTAAAAGACCTTGGTTTTCATCCAACCAGCCGTGAATGAACACAAGAACCAACCAGCTGTGGATTTAAAAGGAGAATGGCTGGCCTGATGCACTCTGTCCCATCTCCTCGGCTTATGATTTTTGTCTCCTCTTTCTGCCTCTGAGGCATCCCCTCCCATCCGGACCCCGCCTTCTTCCTTTCCATCAATGTCCCTCTGGCCCCATCTTCTTAAACTGTGGGGTCATGGGGGTGGAAGGTCCCCCATCCTCTTAAACTGTGGGGAGGGGCTCTGGAAGAGAACATGGAGGTTTTGAGAGATCGGACAACACTATAAGGTCTGTGAATATACAACAACCGGAAATTAACTGAAAATCTAATGTGAGAGGAATCTGAGGTTGTACGAATCTAGGTGGTGTGAGCAGTGCGAATCTGAGTTCCTCACATGACATCACTGCAGGCTTGGCTATGAGTGTGAAACACACATGCATTCCACACTGTGCATGCTGTCAAACTGTGCAATGCCAATAGAAGGGCCCTAAAACACCTCAGCTCAGATTTGGGACTACTGTGTATTAGGAACTGCGGGGGTTTTTAACTAAACATTCTTTTTTTTCTGCCATGATAGAAACATTAATGATTTAATTCTGAAAAATAAAGACAGTATTTTCCAGCCATTATTTCTTAGCATTTAAATATCAAATTAATAGTCTGTAGATCGAGGTATATTAGAATGTTCGATTTTAAAAATTGCTGTTTGAGCTACTGAATTTGATCTCATTAAAAAAAAAAAACAATCATTCAGCTGGGTGGTGGTGGCTCACGCCTTTAATCTCAGCACTTGGGAGGTAGAGGTAGGCGGATTTCTGAGTTCGAGGCCAGCCTGGTCTACAAAGTGAGCTCCAGGATAGCCAGGGCTTTACAGAGAAACCCGTCTCGAAAAACCAAAAAAATCATTCAATGAATTTTGGTTAGGGACTAGGATAGATTTTCTAATAATTTATCAGATGGCCTCCAAACATTTATGTGTTTGTACTATGTATTTTTGTAAAGTTGAATTCTTACCATGGACAGTCATAAAGTCAAAATACCAATCAAGTCTGAAAAACATGAGGAGGCTCTGAATTCTGCAGTGTCAAAGAGTCGGCCAAGACGGAATTCTTTATATAAAAACAAATGCATACATCTTATTAGTATGCAAATTTGCTTCTGTCTTTAAGAAATGAAAAACTTATCTATACATCAGAGAATTATTTTGAAATAGACTTCTTTATGCTACATTGTCAGTAAGTATTTGATTTACATACCTATTTCATATACCTACACACTCATGTAAAAACATCTCTGGGTGGGAGCCCGGGGTGAGTGGGACAAGTTAAGAAGCTTGTGTTAGCTTATAGGTAGTTCCACTGGTCTGTTCTCAGGGACCTAGCAACTGCTTATGTCATCGTGTGCCACTGCCACCAGGTGCACAGGTGTGTGCTGCAGACAAAAGGACCACCCCAGCTCTTTCTGTTCCCGTCTCTGTTCTCTTCACACGTTTCCTCTCTCTTCCCTTGTTGTTCTCTCTCTGCTCCCTGTCTGTCTGTCTACATGTTCACTTGTCTGTCTATCCCTTCCTCAGGTCCTCACTCCTCTCCCCTCCCCAGTAAACCCCTTTTACACCAGATCTGTTGTACAGCATAGTTTTTCATGGGCCTGCCAAAGGTACCCCCGACCCCGGGCATATTATATTTCATAATAGCCTGGTCCAGTGATCCCTTTAAACTCTTCCAGTCTAGTTTTCTACCTAGCAAGGCCTCTGCCCATGGAAGCCTTCTTACACCTTCCCAAGGGCTGGGTGATCTCAGAGAAGGAGCTCTATTCCAACTCAGTGTGGCCCAAGATGAGCAGACTAGGTCTGTACATATTCCAGCCACCTCCCCAACTCTTCCATTTCAGCAGTGGACAGTGTTCTCAACCACTGACGTGGAAATCGTGTACACACACACATACACACACACATACACACACATACATACACATGCACACACACATGCACACACACATACACACACACATACACACACATACATATACATGCACACACACATGCACACATACATACACACACATGCACACACTCATACATACATACATACACATATAAACACACAGACACACACATACATATACATACATACACACATACATATACATATATACACACACATACAGACACATATACACACATATAAACACAGATATACACTGATACACACACATACACACAGATGCACACACACATACACACACACTCACATACATATACACACATATACACAAATACACACATATACACATATACACAAATACACACACATACAGACACACATACACATACATACACACACACACAAATATACACACACACATGCACAAACACATACACACATATACAAACACATACACACATACACACACATACACAAACACATAAAACACATACACAATACACACACATACACACACAAATACACACACACACACACACACACACACACATACACATATTCCACCTGCATGCTGTCAAGCCGGCCTTACTCTTCCCGTGTCCAAGCATTGGTCCTTTGGGTCAGCTAGTGTAGCCTTGGGTTGTGGACCAGGTAGAGTACACAGGTTGCTCTCAGCAATGGAGCCTACAGGAAAGAGGAAGACACTGGGGCAGAGTGGGAATGGTGGGTTGGGAGACCTGATGGTGACTGGAAAGCCTGGTACTGAGAGGCCAGCCACTTTGCCACTGTGTGGATCCCCTGGCAGCTTTGGCAATCAGGTTTTAAATAATGGGGTGGGGGAAGGAGGATGATTTCACCCTCCAGCTCTTTCACGGCAGGGTCTGAGGTGGGCAGTGGGCAGCTGAAAGTATCTCCTACGGCTTCTCCCTTCATAACCTCTTGATTTGTAAACACAGATCCCTGCATCACCACACTGGGACTTCTTCAGTGGTTCCCCACTGGGCACTGACAATGAGTCCTGACCACCTTGAAGCAGGAAGCTGGACAGGAAACCTTAAGAGCCAAGGTCTAATTAACAAAAGGAATTTGCCCTCTCCAAGCAGCACAAAAGTGGCCAACTTCCAGGTAGAGGTGACATCACCGCCTGGGCTTCCTGGAGGGATGACATCAAGCAGAGCTGTGACCCATCCTAGTTGACATGTGACACACTGAGTGGCTGTCACTGACACTGACAACTATTACCTCCATGTGCACCAGGATAATCCATGGGTGGCTTTTAAAAAGTGTTTCTATTTCACACTAAACAAGGTGGAAGTTTACTTGCCTAAGAATACGTAGCTGGAGACAAGCTTTGGGGAATCTAGGAGCTGTGATTTAATAAGTTCCTTTTCTTCTCTGATTTATTTTTTCTCCTCACACATTCATCTGGGAGAACCCCACCACAACCTTGAGTGCTGCTCACGGTGACGCTGCCCATGTCCTCTAATTAATTCTGAGTGAAAAATGACTACATCTCTGATTATTAAAACTAAAGGGAAGGGCTAGGTAGATCACCTGGCGGGTGAAGCCTTTGAATTGGAAATTTGAAGAGCTGAATTTGAATCCCCAGAACCCACATAAAGATGGATGTGGTAACAAATGTCTCAGTGCTGTTCCTTTGGAAAGACTGGAGGCAGAGGCAGGGAACACTTGGAAGGACTCAGGGCAGAGAGCCTGGTGTTCACAGCAGAGATGAACAAAGAGACTGCCTCAAACAAAGTGAAAGGTGAGGATCCTGAGAGGGTCCTCTGGCTTCTACATGCATGGTGTCACATAGCACATGTGACACGCACACACCATGCCCACACGTGACATGTATATGCCACGCCCACACTCATAGACACCCACACTCACACACACAAAGATCCCAAAACAAAAAGGAGATCCAAATCGGCACTGACAAGACTCCCTTTTCTTTTCAAAGAATTACTATTTAACTAAAACTAAACAAACAACAAAGAAACAAAAAATGCTTCTTTCAATATCTCTGACAGACTCATAACATATCCAGGCCTTAGAATATGTGAGTGTTTAGTTCAGTTATTCAGACTAATGCTACATGAGCCCAGGCTTCTCTTCATTCACAAGACCCCAGAACAAACCCCATACTGGTCTCAGAGTGCCTGAGGCAGCAAGCACAGTGCCCATTCCACAGTATGACCAGCACATGTCATGCCTCTTTATATACCCAGGTCCTCCCCTGCATCTCTGCTGAGAGGACATGGTCATTGGGTGTGATGCAAGCCTGCAATCCCAGCACCTAGGAGATGGAAGAAGGAGGGTCAGGAACTGAAGATTGGCTTGGACTACATGACATACTATATAAAATGGGCATGGAGATATCACAGCTTCCTGCTTTAAAGTTTGTTTTTTAAACTAGATATTTTATGTGTTTACATTTCAAATGCTATCCCCTTTCCTGGTTTCCCCTCTGCAAACCCCGTATTCCATCTCCCTTACCCCTGCTTCTATGAGGGTGCTCCTGTTGTGTGTGGGCCGGCCAGACTGGGCCTCCCTCAACCCATGGGGGAACAGGGTCCTAGTCAGGTTGACAAGGCATTAGTGAAGAAATGACAAACAGAGATGAAACAAGGAAGTGCTGAATCTGAGTGTATTTCTCAAAAATGGCTTTAGACTTTTACAGTCATTACAAAAGAGAAAAGAAAAATCTGGCAGCTCAGCAGTTGAGGTACATCTGAGGCCACCTGAAACACACTGGGTCTAAAGCAGCCACCTCTTCTAGACAGGCACTGCACCCCGCCCAGGCCTGAGCGCTTTGGGCCCCAGAGAAGGGGGGTGCGGGGGGGGGGTGTGTGATGCGAACCAAATGAGAAGCTTGAATCTCAAATCTTGAATCTTGAATCTCAAATGCTGACTGCTCTGCAGTACACTCACACACACTTGGCTCAAGGTCCTGCCCATCCTTCTTATCCTCCACTATGCTAATCTTTTGGGCTAGTAGAGAGATGTCTCTGGGAGTCCCATTCTTGTTAATTCCTAGGAGATTCTACTTGACTTTGCCCTGAGATAAACAATTCCCATTCTGTAAGCTTCAAGGCCCTACCCCTTCACTATCTCCCTAACAATGCCAGAGGTAATTAGTCTGGATGGCTAACATTCTTTACGAAATTCCAAGCCAAGGTTTGGCTAAGATGTTGGAACATTGGTAAAGGTCAGAGTGCAATGTCCAATTTTGTTTAGCTATAGTAAATCATATCTTAGCGGGCACCTAGCAGGCAAGTTCGCAAGGACTTATCTGTGCTACCTCTGAGTTAGGAGATGCCAATGAATGAATTCCAAGAGAATGGCTTCCTTTGAAGCTTTTTACCTCTGGTCTGTGGCCAAGCTTTTGGACTTGTCACAAGACTTCATTGGAGTGGGCGTTGACATGCTCCCTCCCCCCCACTCACCCACCCATTCCCACCTACCCACCCATTCCCACCTACCCACCCATTCCCACCTTACTGCCCTCACATTCCTCTACACTGGGGCATCAAGCCTTCACAGGATCAAGGGCCTCCCCTCTCATTGATGCCAGATAAGGCCCCTTCAGCTCCTTCAGTCCTTCCCCTAACTCCTTCATTGGGGTCCCTGTGCTCAGTCCAATGGTTGGCTTCAAGCATCTGCATCTGTATTGGTCAGGATCTGGCACAGCCTTTTAGGAGACAGCTATATCAGGCTCCTATCAGCACCTGCTTTAAAGTTTTAAAGCAAAGACAGCATGTGATTTTTCTATAGCATAGCATAGCTCATAGGTGTTATGGTGTCAAAAACCAGGAGCTAGGGCTGAGATGTTGCAAGCTAATGCACGCATACACACACACACACACACACACACACACACACACACACACACACACACTCACTCACTCACACACATAGACCAAACTTGCTCTCTCTCCTGGTAGGAGAATGAAGAGGCCCAGATCAAAAGCAGGGAAGCTCTTTGGAGCAAGTGAAGAAGTGACTACAGAAGTGGAATCTTTGCAGTTATTTTTACGATCACGGGGAAGGTACATGTTATGGGTTTACCGTCAGACTATTTCTGGAACAAACCACAAAACAATGGAAACCATTTATGACACGTGAACCACAAGACTATAGAGGAAGAACAAGTCAAAAGACAAAACAAACAAATCCCAAGTTAAGCGTTAGCTGAGGACATGAGTACAAAGGAGGAAAACACCATAAGCAACAATATAGAAATAAGTCAAATTCTAACATTAACTGTGCTTAATGAGGAAAGAAAAAAACAGAGTCAGCTGTCCTTTATCAAAAGGGAGGGTGCTTTCCATGTGTCCTAGACAGAACTTCCCTGTCTTAAAAGGGTTAATGACAGAAGGAGGCCAGCGACTTAGCAGGAAAGGGGGACTGTAGCATCTAATGTAGAGCATTTTAATTAGCTCCTACCCTGCCCCCATTTCTGAGGGCCTGGTAATATTCTGGGAAGTTCAAAAAAGTGAAACATCTTATCCTTCTATCCTTGAGATGCCTCTAGAATAAAAATAAGGTCATTGATATTGGTAGGAAACAATATCTTGCATGATCTGAATGCTGCTTCTTGTCCTGTTGTACTTGAAAATCAAGGTTGACATATTAAAAAGTCCTGAGGTCTTTATCCTGGACATTAGCCTTTGGCCCAGATATGCCAACAAAACTCTGTGATCAAAGGTCACTCCTACATCCACAAAACTGCAGTCCTCAAGACTACAGAAACAATAATTTTCATCTGATGTCGAGTTAAACGTTGAGATCTCTGTTACCATGGAGATGTTATTTCTCTTGCAGAGCTGGCCTTTCCTGGCAGATAGAGTCAGTACCCTAATCAATAAAAAAGCAATACTTCATTGTCTGCATCTTCTTGGGGTTCAAGATCCTAAGCCAAAGCAACAGAGCCCAAGATGCCCATGCCTACGGTCTCCCCTGTGAGGTGTGTGATTCTTAACAGAGATGATGCCAACTGATGTCATCAGTGTGCTTTACTGAAGAACCTGCAAGATGTTAAAGTAGACAAGCCAAACCCTTGCATGCACGCCATACTGCCTGGCTCCCATCAGCCCCTGTAAATACGCTTCTCTACGTTTTCCTGCTTCCTTTAGTGAGTGAGTGTTTCATGTGTCTATCTGGCTCCTGATCAAGACTCAACTTGAGCTGAGTATTCTGTACATACTGGATGCTGGTGTAACAAGGGGCATGAATGAATCTCTAGATTTGTTCTCTGTCTCACGTTGGTATCCAGTAGAATTCTACTGCTAGACATCTTGATATCTTTTAATCTCATTATAATGAATGTTGAAATCTGTCAGGCTTTTTATTTTGTTCATTTGGGCAACTTCTGGTTATCACAAAGGCCTAGAATTCTCTTCCGTTCCCAACAGAGGAACAGCTTGCTGTTGTGCCCAATACAGTAATAAATAAATGCTATCACTGTTAACTATATCTTTTCATTTATGGAGTCCATCTGTCTGTCTATCAGTCATTGATGGCCATTCCCAGCAAATATGGAAGCCCAAGCAGGCTCCCTGACTTACACACTTACCCTTGATAGCAGGGAAGCCCTCTTCTACTTTAGTTTCTAAGTCGTCTTCCAGACACGAGTGAGAGGAGATAGGAAAACAGGAGTGGGTACCTGACCCGTTGTATAAATACATGGGAAGCATCACAGGCACCCCACTGTAGCACCAGGTCTGTATACACTACTGTTTGCAGCAAGTGAGAAGGGAACCAAGACAGGGTTGAGAGTCTGTGTTCACCAACTCATTTTTTCTATGCCCTGTGAGGTACATGGAATAGTGCTGGGACCTCGAAGTTAGCCAACCTACATTATAGACAAATTCTGAGCCCTGACAGGCTATCTAACTCTCTAGCTCACTTCTAAATGGCATTAGGCTTGGATAGGAATAAGCAACTCTTTATTATATCAACTGCTGAGATTTTAAGATTTTTGTTAAAGCAACTAAGGTCGCCTACCCTGACTTGAAAGGGAAGCCTGATGAATTCTAAACACGGATCCTTCAACACGCTCAGTTCACCTGCAGCCAACATCCCGGGTAATCCTAACTAATTCAAATTAGGATTTTTGAAGCAGAACTCGATAGACAAACAGTGTTCATTAATTCTCTGGGCTCAAGGGCCAGGAAACGTATTATAAGTTAGACAAATGTGAAACTGTTACAAAATAAAATACAAACTTCTTCCTCCTGACTTCTGTCAACATTCCATTCATACGGGGAAAGGAATGGAAAAAAGACCTGACATACTGACTCTGAAAGCTTGAACCCACACTATTACTTCAGAGTAGGGTGAGGGAAAACAAGGGAAGGGGAGGGAGAGGCACAGCACCCGCCCTCTTTCAGCGGGCGTCATCCACGCGAGATTATTCTCCTATAGCTCTACTTTGCCTTTTGAAAATGTGTAGTGTGCAGACTTGCCCACTTCAATGGGAAAGGTTTCCAAGAAAATGAAATGTCAGGGCTGCCTGCCTTATTGGTTTTGTTCTCTATAAATTCCCTTTTTAATTCAGCTTTGAATAGTAACATTCCTTGGTGCTACTGTGACGAATTAGCTTTCTTGCTAATGCAGTGTGAGAAGTGAGAAAGGCGGCAAAGGCTAGTTTTGGCTCTCATGCAAGCAGGGCTGAAGTGAATTGAGTTTAAGGACAGACAGCTCGCCGTGGCTCTGGGGAAGAAATGGCATATGAGGCACCATGCATATGTGTATGCGCACAGGAAGGCTACCGACTATTCCCGTCTTTTCTCTTAAAAAATATCTGTGTATGTGTATGTGCATATATGTGCATGTGTGTGCACACATACATCTGTGTGTACGCTACTTGTATAAATCACACATGCGAGTGTGGGCATGTGTATGCCACAGGTTTATGTGTGGAGGTAAAAGGCCAAGCTTGAGTCTAGATCCTCCCCTTTACATTGTTTGTCTGAGGCAGGATCTCTCTATGAACGCCAGGCTAGTGCCTGCGAACATCCCAGAATTCCCTCGCTTCTTCTCTTGCTGTAAGCGCGCTGGGATTATAGAGCCATGTTACACTATCTGGCTTTATATGGGGCTGGGGGTTGAATTGAGGTTCTCAAGGCTTGTGAGGCAAGTGGTTTTTACCCATCTGGCCCTCATTTCCCTTTCCTGACAACTAGGGTTCTGACACAGACAAAGCCTATAGGAAAGTAAAGAGACAGTCTCCGGAAAGTGGGTGGAGACTTGGAAACTTGCATTCAAATTACAGTTAGGACCACATCTTATGCTAAGGAGCCACACCTTGTACTAATGAGCCAGGGGTCGCTGTTGTTCCTGGAGTCCAGGCTAAGCAATGTAACACTGTTGCATTATATAGCATCCTAGTTAAGATTTCTTTTTCTTTCTTTTTTTTTCCTTGGTTTTTCTAGACAGGGTTTCTCTGTATAGCCTTGGCTGTCCTGGAACTCACTCTGTAGACCAGGCTGGCCTCGAACTCAGAAATCTGCCTGCCTCTACCTCCCAAGTGCTGGGATTAAAGGTGTGCACCACCACTGCCCGGTAAAGATTTATTTATTATTATAAATAAGTGCACTGTAGCTGTCTTCAGACACACCACAAGAGGGCGTCAGATCTCATTATGGATGGTTGTGAACCACCATGTGGTTGCTGGGATTTGAACTCAGGACCTTTGGCAGAGTAGTCAGTTCTCTTACCCACTGAGCCATCTCACTAGCACTAGTTAAGATTTCTACACATTAGTATTGACAGGAATAAATAGTGGTAAAGACTACGTTTAAGTGTATAAGAAGAATTTAGTAAAAAAAGATTCATCTTTTAACTACTTTTTGACATATATTAAAATAAAATTATGTGTATGGTATGGAAACCTTATTCTAGGCTCTCAGATATAAAACATTATTCAACTCCATTTGTGTATGCAGGTCACAAACAAACCTGTGGTCTCAAAATTCTTTCCCAGTAAACAAAGAAAATGTTGCAGCTAGGAAAAGCTGGGAATAAAACCAACCAGAAGCCCTTCCCCTTATAGTGTGAGGAGACAGGGTTAGAAAGCGATTTGCTATGCGACCGCTTCTCTGCTCTGAATGACTGAGGTAATATATATGTTCACACACATAGTCACACACACAGGAAGGAGGCCGGGATGGCATACATTAATTAGCATGTTAAACCCTTGGGCGTCTGGAAGCAGTCTGATGATATTTAAAGTACCAGATCCTTAATGTATGCACCAGCTAGCAAAATTTAAGATTTGAAACCTAGGATTAGAAAGGCTCATGCCAAGGTTTTATCGGGAGGGAACTGTGGACTGGGAAGGCTTATTTCCTTCTCAGGGCTTCCCAGGGATAACTACGCAAATCAGTAGAGGACACAATTCCCCGCATCTGTCATATTATGTTTTCAACCGACAATTCTATTTTTACTTACAAATAAGATGGGCCATATTTTAAACTGGGTTTCAATTTTTAAGCTCTCTGAAGGTATTAAAAACCAAGACTAGGACACCAGCGGACGCTATACCCTTGGCTCTTCAGGCATGGCTCACAGCTACAACAGTAAAGAGTGTGTGACAAGCTAGGTTTACACTAGAAATAGAAATGAACATATTGGTTCAAATCAATTTTGGGAGTTCATCAATTCTGCTCTTCAGTACTTCAACAGTAAAATTCAAAGCCATGTCATAAAGAGACCACATATAATAGTAACTGATACTATGTAATAAGCCTTAACAGAGCTGGAGGAGAGGATAACATTGGCTTCTGAGAGAAAAATACCAAGGTGAAACAACACCTTGTTCTTTCCCCTGGTCATCCAGCCTGGAGGAGGTGGGCTCTGCTCTACTGACTGTATCCATTGTTTCAGGGCCACTGTTCAGAAGCTTACAGAATATTGGCTGTGAGAGGTAATCATGGCCATTGTTGGAGCCAGGCAGAAGTAGAGATAGAGTAAGGGAGAGCAGAAATGTAACAAACATGAATGTGTCCATCCAATGGGGAAGCCACCCATCGATGACTTTGTAGCTTGGGCCCAATCAAGAAGTTTCTTTTCCCAATAAAAGTGGCTTAAACGTTTCCAAGGTAGACTAACAGAAAGAGTGGAGGAGGTCTTGGAGTAAAAGGAGACAGAGACTAGAAGAACATCCACAGAGCTGAGGAGGTGTCAAGGGATTACTCTATGCGAATGAGTGTGTGTGTGTGTGTGTGTGTGTGTGTGTGTGTGTATGTGCGCGCGCGCACACATTTGAGTAGACAATCAACTTTCTACACCTAAGTTTCTTTGTAAGTAGCTCAAAACATTCTTGACCCCGCCCAGAAAGCACAGGTTGAAGTTGTAGATTTTCCATTAGAAGGTTGGATTGTTCTAGAAAGAACTCTAATGGGAAGAGAGACAAAGGGTCTCGGCCCTACATGAAAAGATTTCTGATGTTGATTTACATTAAATTAACACAGAATGGTTACGTTATATAGGAGTGCATACATTACTTATGCTTTTGCTTTATCACTTTTGAAAATTTGATTCTGATCATATCTGATGCAAGAGCTTTTTTTTTTTCTAACTGTAACTAAATGTCCAATCAACTTAAAATTGAACCAACTTAAAATTTGGTTCAATTGAGTAATTCAGACAAATGGTTGCTTACAAAGCATTCAGAGTCCCTGATAAATGTCCTCTTTCACGCTCTGGCATCCCAGTCACCTGAATGCTTGGTAGGGCATGGGAAGTAGATCCTGTGCCAGTCTTTTATTATACATGGCCAGACACCCAGAGCTCTGCAGAAATGTCCCTTGTTTCCTGCAGCCAGAGGTCCTTTTGGTCTCTGGTGGTGAAATACCAGTCTGACCACTTCCTTCATATCCAGCCACACCACCATCCCCCCAGAGGGTTCATCAGTTCCTTAGCCCTGGCTGGCTGTTGACCTTGGTGTCTGGGCCATACACACCAAGCATCCCTTGCCCAGGGGTCCACCGTCACATCTATGCAGCTGCTCACCCAGTGCCCTTGCTGCATGCTAACTGTTGCCATGCACTGGATGGAGCAGGCTCTGGGGCCAGCGCAAGACCCTCTCGGAGTGCAGGGTGGATTTAAATGACCTTAAGCTTTCCCTGGATTCCTGTCCTCCAACACCAAAGCTCAGAGACCTCTGCAGGTATGCCATGTCTCTTTCTTTCTCCTCCTATCTCTACCCTGGCCAGGACAGAGGCAGACTATTCTTTTATTTTTCTTATCTGTTTTTTGAGACACAGGATTTCACTGTGTAGCCTTCGCTGTCCTGGAATGCTCTCCTGTAGACCAGGCTGGCCTCGAACTCAAAGATTACCTGTCTTTGCCTCCTGAGTTCTGGGATTAAAGGTGTACACCACCACTGCCTGGGTTTTCTTTTCTTTTTCTTATTCCATATAATCTTTTTTTTTTTCTGACTAATCTTTTTTTCTAGTGACTCTGCTAAGCTGACTCCTCCATATCTAAGGAGCAGATAAAGACACTGACCCAGGCTTTCCAAGGTCACGGTCTCCTCAGTCTCCACTGCTGGAACCTTCAACAATGTGCCCAAGGAGTAAAACATGATTTGAAGGACGGGGTTGCATATTGTTTAACATCTGCACTTATTTGTTTTCATTTATTTATTAGCTGTAGTCCAGAGTGAGAGCTGAATATTCCCACTGAATATTTCAGTTGCTACTATAAAACCTCTTTATCGACAGCTAAAGAATAACATTCGTTACTGCTATCCATCAGTGTCTTGCCAGACAGAATAGCAGGGATGCTGATGACAGACAGAGTGGATAAAATCGAATTGAGCCATGGATGTTTGATATACAACAGATGTCTTCCCATGTCTTTGGAGGGTCCACTGAAAGGACAGGTGGACACACACCTTAGCTGGGCCCTGTGTCCCTGGGAAAAGGGAAGAATGAGCTTTACCGGTGTAAGACATTCCCCAGCACTTAACAGCTAACCGAACGATGCAGTGTGCTTAAAGCCACAGGCCATGAGAACACAGCCATGTCATGAACTTTCAGATCCAGACTTAAAAGAACCAGTTCCTAATGTTCCTTGGACTTCCTAGGATCCCTGTGTTGTGTTTTACTCCTGCTCAGATGTACTAAGTGAGAGATCCACACTAGACTCTCAGACTGGCCTCTCTAAAGGGGATTCCCCAGCACATCTTCCCAGGGAACTTTTCACATTTTTACTTAGAGAGGCTCTCTCGGGAGAAAGCAATCTATCTGAGGCCTAAAGTGCCTGTGACTCACTGCTCTGGAAAGAGGCGTCCCAGGACATTTACCTTCTGTTTCACTGCCAAACTTGTTTCAATCTTCAGGGCCTGACATAGACAAGGGGAAGTTTAATTCTGATTAGTTTAACCAACACCAGGCTATCTTATAGTTCCCAAACAAGACTCAGACTAACTTTACGCTGGATAAACAGTCTTTATTCCTACTACCAAAATCCAAGGTTTATAGGGCAATGGTGAAGAGCCTCTTGCCCTCTGTTGAACTGAAATCTGTGTTCCAGATTTAATCTGGTGAATTCAATATTCCTAGAACACAATCACTTTCTTCTTTTCCTCCTCTTGAAACCTCAGTTCCATTTAAACGTACTTAAAATTACCTTCCACCCCCCGACCCAATTAAAGTCCCTCCCCATCTTCCCCATGTTCCTCATATGGTACCCACGTCTCACCATCCCCCTCACTAGAAGAGAGAAAAGGGAGAGGAAGAAAGGAGAGATTAAAAAAACAAAAAACAAAACAAAACACTAAGGATGTTTGAAAAGGCCATAGGGGAACACTGTTATTCTCGTTACTTAGAAACACATATACACTATCTATGTGTCTCCATAATCTAAATAGAGTTTTACCACATGGGGTAATAATGTACCTTTGAAGAGCCATAGATTTTAACAAAAGCCCCAGTGCCTCGGAAGTGTAATCTCCCCTCTCCTTGCTGGTCAGGGGGATATAAGAGTCTCCCAAAACAACACAAGCTATTGTTACTGCCCCCACATTGTTACTGACTCCACAACCTGAAGGCAAGCTCCTATTGCAGAAGACACCACTCTTCACATTGGACTGGAAGAATCAAGCTGGGAATGGCCAGGAAGCCGCCTCCTGGAGAACACAGTGCCAAAAACGTTCTATCCAAGTTGCAAAGGGAGAAATGTACTCAACACTTCTAGCCAGCTGTAATGTTTATAAACCCCAGCAATGACTAGCCAGGCACAGAGCCCCAGTGGTACAAGGTGGCATTTCTATCTTGGGAAGTGACCAGTAGATATTTAATTAGAATAGGAGGGAGCTCAGCCTGGCACTGTTTAAGCCCACCTAACTACTGTGGCTAGAGAGGTCATAGACCCTAGAGGAGAACCTACTAGTGCCATTTTCCTAAACCAGTAGGGGGCAGGAGTAAGATGGACGTGTAAAATTTCTATTGTATGTATGAGAAAAATACAGCATCCGTTTCTTGAGTCTGGTTTAGGACACAACACAATGATCTTTACTTCTATCCGATTTCCTGGGAATACCAAAGTTTCCATTCTTCCTCAAAGCTGATTAAAATGCCGCTCGCTGTGTATCTATGCGGACTGCACTACTCCTTTCTCATTCCTTGGTTAATTTCTAACTGCATTCTAAACATGTATCTCTGTAAAAATTTAGAATATCTATAAGTGTGCCCCTCACCCCTCATCAAAGGGATTTTTTTTTCCCTCTCAACATTGGAAACTGCTACAGACATCAACACTGGCCAAAATGTGGACAGTAAACAACTGTGGGTGCCCAGTCCTGATTTATACAATGCATCTCCTTTCTATGAGGCTCAGCTGGGGAGGTGGAAAGACTACAAGAGCCAGAGGACCATGGTGCCTGTTGCTAGGGCCTTTGGACCATGGTGCCTCTTGCTAGGGTCTTCTAGCATGCCAGTGATGTCCCACCTATGAAATCTTAACAATAGGGCTGCCAATCAAAACCTATCATGTCAATATTGATGAGAGGAATTTCACAAGGCCCTACCCCTGAATGAACAGCTGCAAGCAATAAATGGCTGCAAGAAAGGGCAGATCTGTTTTCTCCAGGTCAAGCTCCCTGATGACTCCAATTGATCAGCCCTAATACACTCAAACAACAATAAACAGACTCAGGAGGGAATGCATACACATATGTATGTGTATATACATATGCATCAACAATGACTGAAGAGAAATAGGAAGTCATGAAATTTGAGGGCAGACAGGAAAGGAGTGGGTGGGAGAGATGAAGCAGTGAAAATAGTATAAATATAGTGCCCATGAATGAAATTCTCAAAAACATTGAAATGTAAAACAAAAGAAAAAGAGATTTGAAATACTGGTTGTTGTTGTTGTTGTTATAAAGATACAGGGCAATTGGGGGATCTAGAATATGGGAAGGCCAGTGTCAGAGATGCAGAAGTGACCCTCAGCTTGGCATAACCATAGAAGCTATTTGGTTTTTGCCACCATGAGGCATAAACTGAGGAAGGAAGCTGTCAACTGGAGAGGAAGTAAATGTATAATTCCTGATATAAAAAGAAGTTCAGAGCAGCTGCAGGAGCGAAGAGCCTCCAAGTGTGTGTGGGATAGGTTCTTTCTTTTCCTATGTTCTAGGGATAGAAAGAGAGAAAAACAGAGAGGGGGAGAGAGACAGAGACAGAGAACCAGAGACAGAGGGAAGCAGCCTGGAGTAGTGATGGGCACAGATAGATGCTCAGTCCTGGCTGGGGCTAACTCACAGCTTTCCTGACACTTGCCAACATCAAGTTTCTACTGCTTCTTAGCTCACTGTGCAGGGAGACTGGTGACGACTACCAAGTGTACCACATATCCAATGCAGGCTGTCCTCATCCACTGATAACTGGGAAATGACACCTATTCCCCAAATAAAAGAAAAATCAGTTGCTCGTGTGTGTGTGTGTGTTTGTGTATTTGTGTGTGTGTGTGATTTTTGAACCAAACTGCCACACAATATCCTTAGTTCCACATAATACGTTCATAAAATAATGGTAGTGAAATCATCTCAGAGATTATTTCAGGATGCATCTTAGCAAGCCACATGGCACCTGCTGTGGTGTTCCTATGTGTAATACTACCTGATCTTTTGTGAATAGCTGCTTGAATGATTCCAGTACTTCTCCAACATGACTGGCAGTGGTCATATGAACACTCGTTTTAAAACAGTAAATGTTCAGTAATTTCTCTAAGGAGAAGCAGGAAGAAGTATTGTTAGAGACCAGAACTGAAACAAGACTGTTCAAGGTCCATTCTTTGTCCTGCCATCTGTGCTCTACATGCCGCTGGGAAAATAGAGCTGTAAAAGGGGAAGATTACAATTGTATCTTGTTCTAAGAGAATCACTGAAAGGGTGAGTTGAGGGAACTCAAAGCAGTGCTGGGTGTCTAGAAAATGCTGACTATGTGTCCACTACCAGCAGCATCACCACCTCCATAGAAGCCTGTGTCCATACACAGCATCACCACTACCATAGAATCCTGAATCCATACACAGCAGCACCACCATAGAAGCCTGTGTCCATACACAGCAGCACCACCATAGAAGCCCCTGTCCATATATATCATGAGAACTTTGCACACCGAAAGCAATAAGTGGAACATGAAAATAGGTGAATGAAGAAACTCCAAGTTCTTAAGTAGGAAGTTGTAAGAATACAGCCTTTGTATCTGCTTAATTCTAAGTGTTGAACTGCCACAAACGAGATGATTAGTTATGTGTGGCTAGTTCAAGAGTCACTTCAGAATTTGTAATGAACAGAGTCACTCCATGGCTGTAAATAAATGGAGTAACTAAATGGCTGTTGAAGTTTTAGGCGACTTCTTTCAAGCTCTTATGCACTGTTTCTCAAAGCTTTTTGCAATGAATAATTAACAAATTGGAAAACCCAGAAGAAATGGATCAATTCCTGCATGCATACAACCTACCAAGACTGAAAAGAAGGAATAGAGTCCAAATAGACTGATAATGAGTAATGAGACTGAAGCAATAACTAAAAAAGTCTTCCATCAAATAGAAGACAAGATCTGAAAGATAAAACTGAGTTCTATAAAACAGAGATTTTTTTCTCAATTATTTTAAAACCATTCTTTGCAAGAAACTTTTCTGTTGCTGTGATCAAACACCATGACCACAAGAAGGAATAGTTTATTTTGGCTTATGGTTCCAGAGAGATTCCACAAGGGCAGGGGAGACAAGGCAGCAGGCAGCCTGAGTGGAAGCTGAGAAGTCACACTTTCCAACCACTAACATAAAGCAGAGGGGAGAGGGGAAAGAGGAGAGGGGAGAGAGGGGAGGGAGGAGAGAGAGGGGAGAGAAAGAAGGGAACAGGGGAGAGGAGGTAGGGGAGAGGGGATAGGGGAGAGAAGGGGAGAGGGGGGAAGAGGTGAGAGATAAGAAGGGAGAGGGGAAGACAGGGAGAGGAGAGGGGAAGACAGGGAAGGGAGAGAGGAAAAGAAATTGAGAGAACTGAAGGGGGGGGCTACAAGCTCTCAAAGCCCACCCTGGTGTATTTTCCCCAGAGTGGCCTCACCATTAAACGTTCTGAGCAGTGCCACCAACTGGGAACAAGTGTTCAAATATGTGAGCTTACGAGAGACACTTCTCACATCATCATATATCTTAAATGAAAAGGAAAGAACTTTGCCAGACTTGTTTCACAAGGCTCATGCTACCCTGACACTAAAACCAGACTAGGATATAACAAAACATATAGACCATCTCCCTGATGATCAAGCACACAAAAATTCTCAATAAAGAAGCAAACTGAAGCCAACAGTATGCTGAAAAGGTCATATCCCATGGTCAAACAGGAGTTACCCAGAGAGGGTCCGGCACGTGCAAGTTAGTAAACATACTCCATCTTACCATGAGTCAGCAGAGCAAATCCATGATCACAACAGACACAGAGAAAGCAGCTGTTGAGATTCAACACACCTTCCTGATAAAACCTGTAACAAACTAAGTACTGAAGGAACATACCTCATGATAATAAAAGCTGCATAATAAAAGCCCACAGGCAATATCCTCCTGGAGGGAAAGGCATTTCCTTTAAGATCTGGAGGAGCCAGGAGGCTTTCACTTCCCTGTCTGTGTTAGAAGTCTCAGCTACGGCAATTAGCAAAGAAATAAAAGGTATTCAAACTGCAAAACAGAAGCTAAAGGTGTTCCGATTGGAAAGAAGAGGTAAAGGTATCCATGTTTGTAAAGATGTGATTTATACATAGTGAAACTTACATATTCCTTTAAAAAGCTATTAGAACCAACAAGATTAGTAAGATTAAGGGACAGAAAATTAGTGTAAAACAGGCAGCATTTAAACCTGATGTACAGAAAATCAAGAAAGCAAAACGAGTCATAATAGCTACCAAAATAAAGCACTTCCAAATGAATTTACTAAGGGAAAGACCTTTCTAATGAAAGTGATCAAATGCTGATCAAAGAAACCATATAACACAGACACATACACACATGTTCACATAAGCACACATAAAGGCACATACACACATACAAACACATACACACATACATACATATGAAAACATATACACATAAAAACATGTACACACAAACACATACATATGCACACACGTGCACGCACACACACAAACACACTCACACAAAACTATCACTGTATTAATAGTGATAAAAACACTATGCCACAAAAAGTGAGCTATAAATTCAAGGCAACCTCCATGAGAATAGGATACCAGTGACTGCTTTCATGGAAGTAGGAAAAACATCATAAAACTCATGGAATCACAAAAGATCCACAATACCTGGGACCCAGATGATGCTGTGGGATGTGGAGGGAGAAGGCTGGGGTCTTTAACAATGGCTGACTCAAAATCACACGGGAAGGCTAGCTAGCCGGCTACCTGGGTCAAAGCGTGTGCTGCCAAGCCTGAGTTTGATCTCTAGGACTCAAAAGGTGGAGGAGAGAACCAATGTGTGCAAATTGTCCTCTGTCCTCCACAGGTCACCATAGCATGCACGTGCGCACACGCACACACACACATACACACACACACACACACACACACACACACACACACACACACACACACGATAAATAAGTGTAAGATTTTTATTGTAAACAAATGACAGACCTATAGCAACAACAACTGACAGGGGAGTGGGAGCAAAGACCAACAGGGAAGAATCTTTATTCTTAGAAGAAACTTAGAAGAAAATGTTCCACCCACATAGCCAACCAATTTTTTTTGAGAAAAGCATCAAAAACATACACGGGAGAAAAGAGTTTCTTCATAATGGAGCCAAAATTCTGGAGTTTGGTACTAGTTCATTGCCTTGACCCCAAATCTGACTGAAATTGCTACAAGAACACCCAAACATTTAAAGACATTAGGACACATCAACGTTTTAAAAATATTTAATATTCACAAATGCATACTGTGCGCTTGAGTCATATCCATCCCGACTCCCTCCTCTCCAATTCCCCACCCCCCCACCCCCGTCTCACCCAAATCTTTTCATCCTAACTTCATGTGCTCTCTCTGTACTTTAAAATAAACAAAACCAAACCGAAAAACCCGTATTCACTGAGCCCATTTAGTGCTGGGTGTGTATGGTCTACAGCACCCATTTAGTGCATGGGTATGGGATGGTCTACTGCAGTAGAGCCTCCACAGGCCTGAATCTATGGACAGGACAGACTCTCTCCCTCAGCAGCGTCAACTGCCAGCGGTTCCTTAGGTAAGGGTGGGAAAGTAGAAAGGGGCTTTTGTTTGTTTCTTTTTAACTGAAACTAAAAGCATACATGGCAATGATAAACAAAGGATTAAGTAAAACTAAGAAACTGCTGTACAGTACAGGAATATACCTAACAAAGTTAAGAAAGAGAGAAAATATCTGTGAACTGTTCAAAGGAGTTACTACCCAGGGAAAAATTAAGGAACTCAACCCACATATGCATCATACATGCACGAATGCACGCACGCACGAGCACACACACACACAGTAAGCCAATGGAAATACGGGAAAAGATCCTGAATAGATATTTCACAGAAGACACACAAAGAACCAGTGAGTGTAGGGAATACTGTCCAGGAGTATTGGCCATCAGGCAATGCAATTGGAATCACAGTACGGTAGCACCTGCCCCCAGCTAGAATGCCGGGGCAGTGGTTTGAGTGAACACTTCTCCATAGTGTCAGGTGTTTGAATACTTGGCCCCAACTGGTGGCCCTGTTTGGTCTGGTTGAGGAGGCATGGCCTTGCTGGAAGAAGTAAGTCACTGAAGACAGGCCCTGAAATTTCAAGAGCCGTGCACCATTTCGGGTTTCTACATTGCTTCCTGCTTGTGGTTCAAGATGTGAGCTCTCAGCTTGCTGCTCCCGTACCACACTCCTCCCCCTGCCATGATGGCGATAGACTCTGGGGCTGTAAGCCCAGATAAACCAAGCTGCATTTTATCACAGGGGCAAAAAATACCAAACTAAGACTGTTATCAAAAAGATTAAATAAACGTTGGTAAGTGCCTGAAAAGATAGAGTGCAAACCAGGACAGGCATGAGGGAGAAGCATTGTCAACAGAACGGCCATATGTCGAGCAATTTACTCAGGGAAATGAGAGCATTTCGAGAAGGCACACCTGTGTCTCCATGCTCACTGAAGCACTGTTCACAAGACACAGACCCATCTAAAGCGTTCATTGAGGGGTGAGTGGAGAAAGTCAGTATCTGGCCATTTAAAGGAATGGACTCAGGAGGTTCGCAGTACACATACAGAAAGAAGATCATCCAGTAAAACAATTCAGATGCACAAAGACAAACGCCTCAAGTTGTCACGGAAACTAAAACGTTGATTGCCTAGCCAATGGGGTGAAAAGCGGTCCCAGGTAACTGGAGGAAAGAATATGGAGATGAGAGGGAAATAGAAGTAGGTGGAAGGAGTTACGTCTGGGGTCCTGTGTCACTTTAGGGACACCCCAGGCTACACTAGACGACTGTAGAATAACCGAACATGCATGAGGATTCCTGGCATAGAGAAATGATTAGCGGGTTTGTTTGTTTGTTTGAGTCCTTTCTCTGAGTAGCCCTGGCTGTCCTGGAACTCGCTTTGTAGACCAGGCTGGCCTCTAATTCAGAAATCCACCTGTCTCTGCCTCCTGAGTGCTGGGATTAAAGGTGTGCGCCACCACAAAATGATTAGCATTTGAGGATGTGGAAATACTAACTACTCCAATTTGGCCATTGCTCATCACTTACATGTACAAGCTATTACTCCGGACCCCCTGAGAGGTGCCCAGATGGCATGCCTCACTTTTACAGTACGTTTCTCCTATCTTCACCCCCAATCCACATCCTGAATAGAGTCTTGAGGTATGGTAGAATGTAACATTTTCTTTATTTGTTTTTTTTTTGAGACAGGGTTTCTCTGTGTAGCCCTGGCTATCCTGGAACTAGCTCTGTAGACCAGGCTGGCCTCAAACTCACAGAGATCTGCCTGCTTCTGCCTCTGGGTACTGAGACTGAGGGCGTGTGCTACCACTGCCTGGCTGAAAGTAAGATCTTTAAGCAGAATTTTCCTTATAGTTCTTGCTTCCTCTTTTAAGAACCAAGTGCACCGTGTTTTATTTTAATCTCAAGTATTTTAATAAGAAATTCAACTTAAAATTATTTACTACCAATAAAACTTCCTTCATCATTTTTGCCCTCAACAGCCTTGAGTGAAGTGGACACAGCCCTTTTGAAAATTCATCACCTTTACCCTACAGATTGGCCAACTGTTCCCCTCCGCCTGGTCTATGTGAGCAAACTAACACATGGGGACACTGATCTACACTGATCTGCACACTCCTGGGCAGTCAGTTACCACGATCACCACGTGACCGGAGGAGAGTTATTACCAGACCCAGTGTCCTCAGTGTCATATACAAGACAAGACCCAGTGTCTTCAGTGTCATATACAAGTTAGTGATTTTTAAAAATCAGCCCATCAACAGGCTGCTGGCTGCATCTTGTCAGCCATAGTTACTACCTTTCCTGGCCTAATCTTTATCCTCATCTTCCTTAGGAACAGTGAGGGGCAGTATGGGGTTCAATTCTTGATTATGAAGAGATCAGATTAATCATGTCCCCCAAAATAAGTATAGATAATGACTTTGTCAAAAGTAAATCCCATAACTTAGAAACAATACTGACATCTCTGGGCGCTGTAGGGATATATATGAACCTATACGATTTCTTATCATACCTTGAAGATGCTGCTCTTCCTCCATTCAAAAAAGTAGTATAGTTAAGTAGAACTTGATATTTTCAAAAGCTCTCATCCTTTGAAGAAGGAAAATGATGTTTACAGCTTACGTGATATCAATGGTTAAATGCTCATGGTGAAGCTTTTGAATTCTGATATTTCCAAATATCGGGTATGCTTTAAACTTAATATAGTGATGATTTGAAATTTTGGCAATACCTGTTGCTAGGTTTGGTCTAACTGCGTTTTAAATTTCCTGCAGCCTTCTCTCAGAGCTCAGATAACTAGCAGCTGGCAAATCCCGAGTCTGTGGCAGGGCTCCCCAGGCCGCATCTTAGATAATTTCCTCCTCAGCACAACTGGAACCGTAGTCTAAAATATTCTGAGTGTCTTTGGCCATTTTTCCCTTTTCTTTTCAGTGCAGCCTTGTCCTGTGCCACATAGGGGAGGGGCATAAGTGTTTTCATAGTCACATAAACTGAGCTTTAAAATGCTTAATTTGGGACGGAATAAAACCTTCCCAGGAAGCACACATTACTGTTCTTTACAACAGGATGGGAGGCAACACTGTCGTCTCCTACCATAAAAGTATAAGGAAAACACATAAAAACAAAAATGTTGTGCAATAGGAGGTGGCGCTCTCGGTTTCTCTCTCCACTGTTTACATCAGAGCAGTACTGACATTATGAATGCACCCTTAATGAACCCAGGCAAATAAAGACATTAAGATCAGCTCCTGCCCTTGTTTCCGGTGCATCTGCATGGAGAGGGCCTGTCGTTACTCAACCAGCTAATCACCGGCTTTTGTTCGCATCACTGTGGCTTTGCTCATTGGGGCTAATCTACACAGCCATCTGGAATTTGATAGATAATTGCCTTTTCCAGGTCCCAGGAGCTTAAATGACACGTGAGGAAACTGAACCAGACATACTCTTCCCAGGTAGAGAGAGCAACAGCTGGAGACCACGGGGAGGAGGGGCAAGGTGGGGGTGGGGCGGGAGAAAGTAGACTGTCGACTGCAACACAGGCTCTGTTCCTTGTAAGAAGCTACAATGTAAAGTTGGTGATTCAGACAATGCTCTCTAACCTGACTGACTCTAGGATCAGAGTCAGCCTTCCCAGGCAGCCTCATCTCCTCCCAGACGAACCAAATTAGCATCTCCGAGAGAAAAGCCCAGAAACTGGGACCATTCACAGTCGGGAGATGCCTCAGGTGCACAGTACAGGAAACTGGGGACAAAAGGATGAACACCACCAGCCCTTTTCCTATAGAGATATTTTAGGGCTTCACTGATATTTGTGTTGCTTTGCTGAGTACAAAAGAAATCTGTGTTTATTGTTGAAAACTTGGGAAACAGAGAGAAACACAGAACATCCTTCTCCAACAACATGGCTGGTGTTGGGTGCAAATTCACAGATGATGCTTCTCCTTCTATGTGTGCTCGCTCGCTCCCTCCCTCCCTCCTTCTCCCTCTCTGTCTCTCTGTTTTGTGTACATACATGTGTGCACATATGTATCTAAGTGTAGAGGCCAGAGTACAACTTTAGGTGTCATTCCTCAGTAACTGTCTACCCTGTTTTTGAGACAGGGTCTCTCATTGGCCTGGAATTTGCAGATCAGACTAGACTGGTCAGTGGGCCCCAGGAACCTTCTTGTCTGTCTCCCCAGGTCTGGGAATGCAAGCTCGCACTGCTATGCCCAGCTTTATCCCATGGGTCCTGGGAACTGAACTCAGACCCTCTGGTTTGCCAGGTGAACACTTTATCAGGTAATATGTCTCCCTAGCCCTGTGAAGTATCTTTTTTTGTTTGTTTTTTTAAAGATTTATTTATTTATTATATGTAAATACACTGTAGCTGTCTTCAGACGCACCAGAAGAGGGCGTAAGATCTCATTACGGGTGGTTGTGAGCCACCATGTGGTTGCTGGGATTTGAACTCATGACCTTCCGAAGAGCAGTCAATGCTCTTCCCTGCTGAGCCATCTCAGTAGACCCCTGTGAAGTATCCTAGTAAACGATTGTAAAATGCCCTCAGCCACTTCGAGTCATCTAATATTTAGTGCTTCCAAGTCCAGGCTGGTCTGATCTCCCTTTGGTATTTAGCCCTTCAGGAAGATCTCAAAGAATGCATTCAGGGCTCCAAACATAACCTAAAGCCACCGAGTCTCTCCCTCCTAGCATTCTCTGGTGTTGCTCGCCCCCCACCCCCCTATTTTAGAGCAGCTGAGAAGTATACTGTGCACATAGACACGATTCCTTATCAGCCAGCTATCAGTCTGCCCAGATGCTCAAATGAGAACATAGAAAAACACCACCAAACAAAGCCAGGTGGGTTCTCATTAGTGTAGCTTTAATAAACATCCATTCTACCAGCGGCAGGAGTGATTTTTTTTTCTGTTTTGCTGTTTATATGTGTACAAGAATCTTCCATGTGATCTAAACTCTTCATCTACATAACTATGTGCTTCCCCTTTTCAATATGGCGCTATGGCTGGCTACTATAATGCTCTCGCATGTGGTTTTATTCTGGCATTAATGCTATTTTCAGTAAAAAAAAAAAGTGTTTTGTTGTGAATCCTTGAATTTCACAAGACAACTGACTTTGATCAATCTCTTGAGCGAGACTCAAGAATCAGACAATCCCCTAGCACAGCCAGGGGTGTCACTGGCACAACTGCTCTGGCAATGCCAACCACAGTGCCTGGTACCTGGAAGGCATCAGCAGCTGAGCACTACTGTGTTAAATGCCTTGAGTAAACTTTACGGGCAGCAAGCTGACAAAGGAAGGGTGCTCCTTAACCCCACACTCTCAGCCCATGTTCTGTGTTCCCTCTGTGTATACTCTGCCTCCCACTGGCTGTGTATGCACCAGATTTCTTTTCGTTCATTTTCACAAGTCTAGGTCCACGGGGCTCTTCATGTCCTTGCTCGAAGACTCCATGTGTTCAAGCACTTGCTCAGGGCACCAGGCTTTCCACCAAGGCCCAGGAGGCAGACTGGGCTGAGGACGGTTCAAACACTGCTGCGTGTTCCATCATGAGAAGAACACTCTTTGATACAGGCACTCAGTGGAGTCAGGAAGAAAGTCTGGCTCCTATCATCCGGTGACTTGATACTTGCTTTTATCTGCTGAGATTAATAGAATGGTTCTTGCTGTTTAGGAGGCAAGGTCTATGTGAAAAGAAGTCTGTGTAAAAGCAGGCTCACAGAGAGGGCTGCTGCTGCTTGCTGTGTACGTTCATCTCAGTCCTGAATATTCTTAAGAAAAGGGAGAAAGGAGTAGGTGGTGCTAGAGCATCTCCAACTGAAGTTACGAGATGAAACTCAGAGCAGAGGAGCCAGAAAACAGGTGAGATTCTAGCCTTGAATACTGAAATGCTGACCACCAGGAGCTTGCCTGAGACAAGATGTTACACACCCATTTGTGGTATGGGGCAAACTGGGGCCTCTGCTAACATCTAAGTTCTGAGAAACCCTCATGGCCCACGTTCATTTGGAAGCAGAGGGGAGAGAAAGATGAGGGGAAAGGGGGAAGAAGTCCATTTACTGGCCAAGTCCCTGAAGGCTCCTCCATCCAGGTGAGGAGGCTGGCAACCCTTCTGCCCTCCATGAGCCTTCAGGCTGCAGCTATGCTGGGTATAAATCTGGTTTTCTCCGGGTTGAGGGGAGGCACTGTGAGCCTCTGAGTAAGTCCAGGGCAAAGTCCTCAGTGGCCTGACTAGGGCAGCGGGGATGTCTCCTTCTTCCTCCTTCCCTGCCAATCATCACAGCCACTGTAATTATCTGCCACCCTCGTCCCATCTTCAGTTCATCTCATGAGCTATGTGGGCACTGCAGCTATGAATGATCCATGTGGGGCTGGAAACCCTTATACCATCTTGGGGGACCCACTGTTGTCTCCCACACTATCCTGACATGAGGCTACTATATCTGTTAACTTCCTCAAGGGAGTGGCCTAGAAAATGAGGAAACCCAGGCAACATGCCAAAAGCCCATCTCAGAGAAAGGTTTTTCCTGACCCTGGCTTTCTGAAGTGCAGTCCCTCATGAATATTCATGCGCAGCTCTTTTGCTTTGGCAGGATCTGGAGGCTCAAGACTATGTGGTAGGGTAGTAAAGAAAGAGCCATCAGGCTTGTGTCCCGAAAGCAGGAAATGGACATTAATTTACATTTTTTAGTTCCAGACTTCAAACAACATCTGAAGTGGTAGGAGGGAGCCCCAACTCCAGATGTTGTCATCGTGTCCACCTCACCTTCTAGAAACCACATGCTCAACAAACTGATTCACAGGCTTCCAGAAATAGCATGCAGCTGGGAGCTCTGAGCCGCGCCACTCCGTAGATCATTTAACTGCATACAAATGATAGCTATTATTCAGCCGGGATACCCCAGGGAAATAATTCCCATTCCCTACTGTGCTCATAGCCCGATGAGTCAGTTGAGGTCAGCATGGAGCAGCGTGCTAATGAAGCCAAGGGCTCAGAAAAGATGTTCTGGTTGACCTGGAGATGCTGCCGGGGGAGCCCTGACTTCCCCCACATGACATCTGGTAATCTTAGAGTATCTGTCCAGCAAGTGGGTGCTGGACACAAGGGAGTTGAACAAAGAGCACTCACTGGAGGCTCTGGAAGATGGGATGCACTGCTGGAGAGACAGTTCAGGATGAAACAGGACCCCACCCTATTTTAGGGATCAAGGTCACGGTTGTGAAGGTATAGTGGCATAGTGTTCATCCTTGGTCTGCTCCTGCTAGCTCAACTAGTACCATGTTCCTAACTCTATGTCTAACATCTGCCCTTCTCTCTCATTGTTGTTAATTAGCAGTAATTAAAAATGAAATAATTAAGCAAGTTAGTAACTACATCTCATAGCATCAATTAGGTTCTAAGGGAGTGGTGACAGGGTAGATGTGTGGCTTTAGTGTACCTGCCTTGCAGCAGTAGAGACCTCTTCCAATCCTGGGCTCAATGCCTGCCACAGGACATCCACAACGGAGATCTGCCCTTTGTATACTGAACAAAGGTACCTAGTATTCTGAAGTCCCCAAGTTCAACTTATTTACTGCAACATTCTTCAAAAACCCACTGAGATTAGAACTCACTAGGGCCCCCCACCCCCTATCCCACACACCACACATGCCTTTCAGCTGTACATGAATGACAGATGCACAAATAATCAAGTGGTCCCTCTGAGGATTCCCAGCCTTCTCTGCATCACCCTGAAGTTCACTACAAGTTCCAATCGTGTCAGTTGACTTCTGACCTGTTATGCTCCTTCAAAAACTGGGTCAATCAATCAATCAATCAATAGCAAGTGAGCATCCGGTAAAGGCATGTATTTGCTAGGGCTGTCATGTGTTTTAGGGAGAGTTGTTGGGTAGCCACAGGTAGGAAGATAGAAAGGTACTGGTAGATCTACTGTGTCAGAGATAGCAAGACTGCATTTCAATGTTCTATTATAGTTGGGAAACCCACCTTTACATTTTAAGCATTTTCTTGAGTGAGTGAAAGATTTGTGCATCTAAGTTTTCTTTGAGCACATCACTGCAAAGATCCACCATCTAAATAGAACCCCAGTTCAATCTGCTTTGTATCTAATACAATTACCAATAGCTATCATGTGTGGGGCACTTGTCCCTTGCCCATCGTTCAACGTATACCAACTGAACCCTGGGCATCATCCCAGGCCTTATTCTCTGGATGGCAGACACGGCAGAGAGCATCCAAGAAAGGTCATGAGATGGATTTCCTAGTGGAAGGAAAGGGACAGTGTTTTTAAGGGTGACTGGGTGGCTACTCAAATGGAATACCAAAGAGCGCCTTGTAAAGATGATCTGATGGCTTGAGGAAGGTGGCCATATGCAATGAGGATGAGCAGACAGACACATTCCAGGACACAGAGAGGGCCTGCACACAGGTGCCACCGGGGGACCGTGAATTGGGCAAGGAAGGACAAGGTGGCTGTGCTCCAGTCAAAGTGGGAAGGCTGGTATAAGATGCCGTCCAGGACAGAGGCTAAGCACACTGAGATGAGAAGCCATTCGATGTGCTTGAGGAATCACTGCAGGCTTTTCAGCCAAAAGGAGACATGATGGGGTTCCCACTTGGAAAAGATCACAGGAAACAGCTTTTGGAGGCAGGTGGAGAAGAGGAGGAACGGTTGGTTTGAGGGTCATTACTGGGTGCCAGTTTAACCCTGATGTCATATGGTGTGCTCAGTCTGCAGCCATCTTCAAAGGACACCATGAAGGGGTGTGTGGCAGTCAGAATATGTGACACGGGGGTGGGGTGGGGTGGGGGGAGGTGTGGCACTGGGCTGACCTATGTAAGGACACAGCCAGGTTAGCAGTTACCACAAAGTGCAGTCTGCCGATTAGACCCCTGGAGTTCCCATCCCCTACTTCCTTTCCCCCTAAGGTCCTATGTAGCCCAGGCTGGCCTCAAATTCACTCTCTAGCTAAAGATGACCTTGAACTTTTGATTTTCCACTTCTAACTCCTGCGTCTGGGATTACAAGAGTAAACAGCCATACCTAACGTGTAATGCTGGGGATAAACTTTCTGGAGTCATCTTCTTTCGCTTTCATTCTGGACAGCTGAGGCCAACCCAGGAAGATCCTTGCCTAAGAGGGCCTCGCACAGACAAGGACTTTGATGAGTGGCCCATCTGAGGTGCAGGTGCCCTGATGGAACTTCACCTACTCTGGAAGATGCCTTTGCCAAATCCCAGCCAGAAAGCAACCAGATCTCCCCAGACATCCCACAGCAGGGGGAGGACAGTAATTAGTCATTTTGGAGCACAAACACAAAAATGCAATGAAGAGGAACTGAGAAAATATTCCCAGGTGGGTTGATGCTTAAAAATATTAAAATTCCAAGACAATAGGCTGTGGGGATTTACCTATCTTAATTAGTAAAAGTCAAACTGAAATCTAGTTAACGAATGGAAAGCTATGGGATTTGTCAGCGAGGAACTTGTATACATCACTGTCCAGGAAAGCACAAGTGACACGTTGACTATCTCACCGACTTCCTCACCCAAGGAACATCTGAGGACGCTATCAGAACCAATGAATATCTTAAGTGAGGGTCTGGAGAGAGGATGGATACAATGTTTCCTCTTTCCCACCGATGAGACTGATGGGTTTTCCTTAAAATAATGAATACAGATGAATGCTAAGCAGCTGTGAGACACTTTTTTGTTTGTTTTTGTTTGTTTTTACCAGCCTTAATTAGCAGCTGGGCAGACCCTGCCACATCACTAATATAGAAAATGCCCCAGAGGCTTGCATTACAGGCCAAGCTGACAGGGGCATGTTCTCATTTGAGGTTCCTTCTCAGATGACTCTAGCCTGGGTCAAAGTGACAGAAAACTAAGCAATGCAGAGACTGGTCCTGGCTGTGGCAAGCAGGCTTTGCTCTCAGAAGATAAATTACTCACTCCTTCATTGCTGGTGGGATTGCAAGCTGGTACAACCACTCTGGAAATCAGTTTGGCGATTCCTCTGGAAATTGGGCATAGTTCTACCAGAGGACCCAGCTATACCACTCCTGGGCATATACCCAGAAGATGCTCCAACATGTAACAAGGACACATGCTCCACCATGTTCATAGCAGCCTTATTTATAATAGCCAGAAGCTGGAAAGAACCCAGATGTCCCTCAACAGAGGAATGGATACAGAAAATGTGGTACATTTACACAATGGAGTACTACTCAGCTATTAAAAACAATGAATTTATAAAATTCTTAGGGAAATGGATGGATCTGGAAAATATCATCCTGAGTGATGTAACCCAATCACAAAAGAACACACATGGTATGCACTCTCTGAGAAATGGATATTAGCCCAGAAGATACACGAAGTACAATCCACAAACCACAGGAAACTCAAGAAGAAGGAAGACCGAAGTGTGGATACTTCATTCCTTCTTAAAAGGGGGAACAAAATACCCATGGAAGGAGTTGCAGAGACTAACTATGGAGCAGAGACTGAAGGAATGACAATCCAGCCTGATATAGCTGTCTCCTGAGAGGCTCTGCCAGTGCCTGACTAATACAGAAATAGAGGCTCACAGCCATCCACTGAACTGAGCACAGGGTCCCCAATGAAGGAGCTAGAGAAAGGACCCAAGGAGCTGAAGGGTTTGCAACCCCTTAGGACGAACAAAAATATGAACTAACTAGTGCCCTCAGAGCTCCCAGGGACTAAACCACCAACCAAAGAGTACACATGGTGGGATTAATTGCTCCAGCAGCATATGTATAGCAGAGGGTGGTCAAGTCAGTCATCAATGGGAGGAGAGGCCCTTGACCCTGTGAAGGTTCTATGCCCCAGTGTAGGAAAATGCCAGGGCCAGGAAGTGGGAGAGGGTGGGGTGGTGAGCAGAGGGAGGGGGGAGGGAACAGGGGTTTGTTCTTGTTGGGGTTTTTTGTATTTTTTTTTTTGTATTTTTTTTTTTTTTTTTTGGTTTTTGGTTTTTTTTTTGGAGGGGAAACTGGGAAAGGAGATATCATATGACATGTAAATAAAGAAAATATCTAATTAAAAAAAAAGGTAACTTACTCTTTTCAGTCTAAAGAGACTAAAGATGCCCACGTCAGTCTTCAGCACTGGTTCCCATCAGCATTCTAATACTCACAGTGGACTAGCCACTCTTCTAGAACATTCTTCTTGACTCACACACCTTATGATTGTCATGCAACAGTATGCAGGAGATCCTCTCTCTAATGACTCAGATCACCAGACCCTATGACCAATGAGCAGGATGCTGCTATGATCTTTGGAGAATAGCTTAAAGCAGTTTTGCCTCATGCAGTATCCAAGAGGATCTGTCAACCCAAACTTCTAAACAAACAACCAGAAAACCAAGAAAACCAAACAACAACAAAAAACCCAAACCAAACCAAAAAACAAAACAAAACCGCTCGTACCCTGAGTGCTGTAACTTGCATGGAGCTAGCTCAAGCAAGGGTTTGTGGTCACGTGCTAAAAGAAACCCATTTTCTCTAAGTGAGAAAAGCTTGTTAAAAAGAGTCAGAGCTGCTGGGCAGTGGTGGTGCACGCCTTTAATCCCAGCACTTGGGAGGCAGAGGCAGGCGGATTTCTGA